>NC_136339.1:4474888-4494888 GCF_964198595.1 Lampetra fluviatilis
CCCAGATATCCCACAGAGCACACACAGCCCCCCCCCCCGTTGGCGGCGCCAAGCGGCTTAAGCGCCTGGGCCACCCGGGAACCCAGCGCCTGGCGCCAAGCGGCTTAAGAGCCTGGCCCGCCTGGGAACCCAGCGCCTGACGCCAAGAGGCTTAAGCGTCTGACCCGCCTGGGAACCCAGCGCCTGACGCCAAGAGGCTTAAGCGTCTGACCCGCCTGGGAACCCAGCGCCTGGCACCAAGAGGCTTAAGCGCCTGACCCGCCTGGGAACCCAGCGCCTGGCACCAAAAGGCTTAAGCGCCTGACCCGCCTGGGAACCCAACGCCTGGCACCAAGAGGCTTAAGCGTCTGACCCGCCTGGGAACCCAACGCCTGGCACCAAGAGGCTTAAGCGTCTGACCCGCCTGGGAACCCAACGCCTGGCACCAAGAGGCTTAAGCGCCTGACCCGCCTGGGAACCCAGCGCCTGGCACCAAGAGGCTTAAGCGCCTGACCCGCCTGGGAACCCAACGCCTGGCACCAAGAGGCTTAAGCGTCTGACCCGCCTGGGAACCCAGCGCCTGGCACCAAGAGGCTTAAGCGCCTGACCCGCCTGGGAACCCAGCGCCTGGCACCAAAAGGCTTAAGCGCCTGACCCGCCTGGGAACCCAACGCCTGGCACCAAGAGGCTTAAGCGTCTGACCCGCCTGGGAACCCAACGCCTGGCACCAAGAGGCTTAAGCGTCTGACCCGCCTGGGAACCCAACGCCTGGCACCAAGAGGCTTAAGCGCCTGACCCGCCTGGGAACCCAGCGCCTGGCACCAAGAGGCTTAAGCGCCTGACCCGCCTGGGAACCCAACGCCTGGCACCAAGAGGCTTAAGCGTCTGACCCGCCTGGGAACCCAGCGCCTGGCACCAAGAGGCTTAAGCGTCTGACCCGCCTGGGAACCCAACGCCTGGCACCAAGAGGCTTAAGCGCCTGACCCGCCTGGGAACCCAACGCCTGGCACCAAGAGGCTTAAGCGTCTGACCCGCCTGGGAACCCAGCGCCTGGCACCAAGAGGCTTAAGCGCCTGACCCGCCTGGGAACCCAACGCCTGGCACCAAGAGGCTTAAGCGCCTGACCCGCCTGGGAACCCAGCGCCTGGCACCAAGAGGCTTAAGCGCCTGACCCGCCTGGGAACCCAACGCCTGGCACCAAGAGGCTTAAGCGTCTGACCCGCCTGGGAACCCAGCGCCTGGCACCAAGAGGCTTAAGCGTCTGACCCGCCTGGGAACCCAACGCCTGGCACCAAGAGGCTTAAGCGCCTGACCCGCCTGGGAACCCAACGCCTGGCACCAAGAGGCTTAAGCGTCTGACCCGCCTGGGAACCCAGCGCCTGACGCCAAGAGGCTTAAGCGCCTGACCCGCCTGGGAACTCAGCGCCTGACGCCAAGAGGCTTAAGCGTCTGACCCGCCTGGGAACCCAGCGCCTGACGCCAAGAGGCTTAAGCGTCTGACCCGCCTGGGAACCCAGCGCCTGACGCCAAGCGGCTTAAGCGCCTGACCCGCCTGGGAACCCAGCGCCTGACGCCAAGGGGCTTAAGCGCCTGACCCGCCTGGGAACCCAGTGCCTGACGCCAAGGGGCTTAAGCGCCTGACCCGCCTGGGAACCCAGTGCCTGGCGCCAAGCGGCTTAAGCGCCTGACCCGCCTGGGAACCCAACGCCTGACGCCAAGGGGCTTAAGCGCCTGACCCGCCTGGGAACCCAGTGCCTGACGCCAAGGGGCTTAAGCGCCTGACCCGCCTGGGAACCCAGTGCCTGGCGCCAAGCGGCTTAAGCGCCTGACCCGCCTGGGAACCCAACGCCTGACGCCAAGGGGCTTAAGCGCCTGACCCGCCTGGGAACCCAACGCCTGACGCCAAGGGGCTTAAGCGCCTGACCCGCCTGGGAACCCAGCGCCTGACGCCAAGAGGCTTAAGCGCCTGACCCGCCTGGGAACCCAACGCCTGACGCCAAGAGGCTTAAGTGCCTGACCCGCCTGGGAACCCAACGCCTGACGCCAAGCGGCTTAAGCGCCTGACCCGCCTGGGAACCCAACGCCTGACGCCAAGGGGCTTAAGCGCCTGACCCGCCTGGGAACCCAACGCCTGACGCCAAGGGGCTTAAGCGCCTGACCCGCCTGGGAACCCAACGCCTGACGCCAAGGGGCTTAAGCGCCTGACCCGCCTGGGAACCCAACGCCTGACGCCAAGCGGCTTAAGCGCCTGACCCGCCTGGGAACCCAGCGCCTGACGCCAAGAGGCTTAAGCGCCTGACCCGCCTGGGAACCCAACGCCTGACGCCAAGAGGCTTAAGCGTCTGACCCGCCTGGGAACCCAGCGCCTGGCGCCAAGAGGCTTAAGCGCCTGACCCGCCTGGGAACCCAGCGCCTGACGCCAAGAGGCTTAAGCGTCTGACCCGCCTGGGAACCCAGCGCCTGGCGCCAAGAGGCTTAAGCGCCTGACCCGCCTGGGAACCCAGTGCCTGACGCCAAGTGGCTTAAGCGTCTGACCCGCCCGGGGTCCCAGAGCCCCCAGCAGCCCCTCCCTTCTTATGTCACTACACATGTACACATATACATACATACATACACACATATACACGTGCACACACACACACACGTGAGTGAGTGTGTTGGCGAGTGTGTTGGTGAGTGTGTTGGTGAGTGAGTGTGTTGGTGAGTGAGTGTGTTGGTGAGTGTGTTGGTGAGTTAGTGTGTTGGTGAGTGAGTTGGTGAGTGAGTGTGTTGGTGAGTCAGTGTGTTTGTGAGTGTTTTGGTAAGTGTGTTGGTTGGTGAGTGTGTTGATGAGTGTGTTGGTGAGTGAGTGAGTGTGTTGGTGAGTGTGTTGGTGAGTTAGTGAGTTGGTGAGTGAGTGTGTTGATGGGCGAGTGTGTTGGTGAGTGAGTGTGCGTGTTGATGGGCGAGTGAGTTGGTGAGTGTGTTGGTGAGCGAGTGAGTTGGTGAGTGAGCGTGTTGATTGATGAGTGTGTTGGTGAGTGTCTTGGTGAGTGTGCGTGTTGATGGGCAAGTGAGAGCGTGGTGAGTGAGCGTCACTCACAGTGCACGCTGAGTGTGTTGGTGAGTGAGTTGGTGAGTGAGTTGGTGAGTGTGTGTGTTGGTGAGTGAGTGTGTTGGTGAGTGTGTTGGTGAGTGAGTGTGTTGGTGAGTGAGTGTGTTGGTGAGTGAGTGTGTTGGTGAGTGTGTGTGTTGGTGAGTGTGTTGGTGAGTGTGTTGGTGAGTGAGTGTGTTGGTGAGTGAGTGTGTTGGTGAGTGAGTGTCAGTTTAACACGTAGGCTTTCGCGACCAATATTGTTCATAATCAACGATTTTTGGGTTTAGATCGCGTTATTTATAAATGTGTCGTAACCCTCCACCACCCGACACGGCCAATCAGTAAAAAAGTGTCACGTTGACAAGAGACAAATAGTTCACTGCTTTAGCCCACCGGTGTGTTGAAGCGTGAAACCACAACATTTACACTTTGAGTAGCACGACGTTTCGCTGGTAATTGCATCCAGCATCATCGGGCAATTCGCCAGAATGGTGAGGCTCTGCTCTGTCTCCCGTTCTTATATAGAGCAGCAGTAGCAGGGTGACGTCATCATTAACTGAGTGAGTGTGTTGGTGAGTGAGTGTGTTGGTGAGTGAATGTGTTGGTGAGTGTGTTGGTGAGTGAGTGTGTTGGTGAGTGAGTGAGTTGGTGAGTGAGTGTGTTGGTGAGTGAGTGTGTTGGTGAGTGTGTTGGTGAGTGAGTGTGTTGGTGAGTGAATGTGTTGGTGAGTGTGTTGGTGAGTGAGTGTGTTGGTGAGTGAGTGAGTTGGTGAGTGAGTGTGTTGGTGAGTGAGTGTGTTGGTGAGTGTGTTGGTGAGTGAGTGTGTTGGTGAGTGAATGTGTTGGTGAGTGTGTTGGTGAGTGAGTGTGTTGGTGAGTGAGTGAGTTGGTGAGTGAGTGTGTTGGTGAGTGAGTGTGTTGGTGAGTGTGTTGGTGAGTGAGTGTGTTGGTGAGTGAGTGAGTTGGTGAGTGAGTGTGTTGGTGAGTGAGTGTGTTGGTGAGTGTGTTGGTGAGTGAGTGTGTTGGTGAGTGAATGTGTTGGTGAGTGTGTTGGTGAGTGAGTGTGTTGGTGAGTGAGTGAGTTGGTGAGTGAGTGTGTTGGTGAGTGAGTGTGTTGGTGAGTGTGTTGGTGAGTGAGTGTGTTGGTGAGTGAATGTGTTGGTGAGTGTGTTGGTGAGTGAGTGTGTTGGTGAGTGAGTGAGTTGGTGAGTGAGTGTGTTGGTGAGTGAGTGTGTTGGTGAGTGTGTTGGTGAGTGAGTGTGTTGGTGAGTGAGTGAGTTGGTGAGTGAGTGTGTTGGTGAGTGAGTGTGTTGGTGAGTGTGTTGGTGAGTGAGTGTGTTGGTGAGTGAATGTGTTGGTGAGTGTGTTGGTGAGTGAGTGTGTTGGTGAGTGAGTGAGTTGGTGAGTGAGTGTGTTGGTGAGTGAGTGTGTTGGTGAGTGAGTGAGTTGGTGAGTGAGTGTGTTGGTGAGTGAGTGTGTTGGTGAGTGTGTTGGTGAGTGAGTGTGTTGGTGAGTGAATGTGTTGGTGAGTGTGTTGGTGAGTGAGTGTGTTGGTGAGTGAGTGAGTTGGTGAGTGAGTGTGTTGGTGAGTGAGTGTGTTGGTGAGTGTGTTGGTGAGTGAGTGTGTTGGTGAGTGAATGTGTTGGTGAGTGTGTTGGTGAGTGAGTGTGTTGGTGAGTGAGTGAGTTGGTGAGTGAGTGTGTTGGTGAGTGAGTGTGTTGGTGAGTGAGTGTGTTGGTGAGTGAGTTGGTGAGTGAGTGTGTTGGTGAGTGAGTGTGTTGGTGAGTGTGTTGGTGAGTGAGTGTGTTGGTGAGTGAGTGTGTTGGTGAGTGAGTGTGTTGGTGAGTGAGTGTGTTGGTGAGTGAGTGTGTTGGTGAGTGAGTGTGTTGGTGAGTGAGTGTGTTGGTGAGTGAGTGTGTTGGTGAGCGAGCGTCACTCACAGTGCACGCTGAGCGTCACGGAGGATGAGAGGGAGTCCTGTAGCGCCTCGTGCGTCACCTCACAGGTGAGCCGCGCCTGGTCCAGGTCACGTGACGCGCGGAACGTCACGCGTGACGTCACGGCAAACGTGCGGCCGCCCCACGCCGGCTCCGACACGCGCTCCTCCACCGCACCTACACCCAGCGGCGCCGCCATCATCCACGTCGTCGTCAACATCGTCATCATCGTCGTCAACATCGTCATCATCGTCGTCAACGTCAACGTTGTCATCAACGTCGTCAACGTTGTCAATGTCGTCATCGTCGTCGTCAACGTCGTCATCAACGTCGTCATCATCGTCGTCAACGTCGTCATCGTCGTCAACGTCGTCGTCATCGTCATCAACGTCGTCATCGTTGTCAACGTCGTCATCGTTGTCAACGTCGTCGTCAACGTCGTCAACGTCGTCAACGTCGTCAACGTCGTCAACGTCGTCGTCGTCGTCAACGTCGTCATCATCGTCGTCAACGTCATCGTCATCAACGTCGTCAACGTTGTCAACGTCGCCATCGTCGGTGCATTGTCATCATGAACGCCGTCGTCAACGTCATCATCGTCGTCAACGTCGTCGTTGTCAACGTTGTCATCGTCGTCGTCATCGTCGTCAACGTTGCCATCGTCGTCATCGTCGTCAACGTCGTCGTCGTCATCGTCAACATCGTCATCGTCATCCACATCGTCATCCACATCGTCATCCACATCGTCATCCACATCGTCATCCACATCGTCATCAACGTTGTCAACATCGTCATCCACATCGTCATCAACGTTGTCAACATCGTCATCAACGTCGTCATCATCGTCATCAACGTTGTCAACATCGTCATCAACGTCGTCATCGTCGTCGTCATCAACGTCGTTAACATCGTCATCGTCAACATCGTCATCAACATCGTCGTCACTGTCATAATCCACATCTTCATCATTCACGTCGTCATCACCATCATCGTCCACATCGTCAATCACATCATCGTCATCACCATCATCGCATACCAGGTGAGTGATCAGGGGAAATGGCTCATTGATTGGGTGGGTGAGTGGGTGGGTGAGCAGGCGGTTGATAGGTGGGTGAGCGTGCGGGCGAGTGCACGGGTGCGCGGTGAAGTGTGTGGGCGAGCGAGGGAGCGAGCGAGGGAGCGAGTGGGTCAGTGGACGTGCGGGTTAGTAGTGTGCGAGCGAGTGAGTGGGCGGGTGAGCGGGCGAGCATGTGGGCGAGCGAGTGTGTGGGTGGGTGAGTGTGTGGGTGAGTGTACAGGTGAGTGTGTGGGTGAGCGTGCGTGCGGGCGAGCGTGCGTGTGGGTGAGCGAGTGTGTGTGTGGGTGAGTGTGCGGGTGAGTGTGTGGGTGAGTGTGTGGGCGGGCATGTGGGCGAGCGAGCGGGTGAGTGTGCGGGTGAGCGTGTGAGTGAGCGAGTGAGTGAGCTTGTGAGTGAGCGAGTGAGTGTGCGGGTGAGTGTGTGGGTGAGTGTGCGGGTGAGTGTGAGGGCGAGCGAGTGAGCGTGTGGGTGAGTGTGTGGGTGAGTGTGTGGGTTAGCGAGTGAGTGTGTGGGTGAGTGTACAGGTGAGTGTGTGGGTGAGTGTGTGGGTGGGTGAGTGTGCGGGTGAGTGTGTGGGCGAGCGTGCGGGCGAGCGAGTGAGTGTGCGAGCGTGCGGGCGAGTGAGAGTGCGGGTGAGCGTGCGGGCGAGTGAGTGTGTGGGTGAGTGAACGTGCGTGCGAGCGAGTGAGTGTGCGAGTGAGTGTGTGGGTGAGCGGCGTTGCGGGTGAGTGTGTGGGGCAAGCGTGCGGGCGAGCGAGCGTTGCGTGCGAGCGTTGCGTGCGAGCGTTGCGTGCGTGCGTTGCGTGCGTGCGAGCGTTGCGTGCGTGCGGGCGAGCGAGCGAGCGTGCGTGCGTTGCGTGCATGCGAGCGTTGCGTGCGAGCGTTGCGTGCGTTGCGTGCGAGCGTTGCGTGCGAGCGTTGCGTGCGAGCGTTGCGTGCGAGCGTGCGAGCGTTGCGTGCGTGCGTTGCGTGCGAGCGTACCCGAGAGTGGCTTGCCATCACGTAGCCAGCTGAGTCTGGCTGCCGGCTTGCTGCCCGCGGTGGAGCACAGCAGCGAGACTGGAGCCCCCTCCACCACGGGGGACTCGTAGCCCCCAATCACCGGGTCCTCGGGAACCGCTGGGGGGGGTGGTGGGGGGGAGGCCGCTGTTACTAGGCGACCGTTACCCAGCAACCGTTACCCAGCAACCGTTACCCAGCAACCGGTTACGCTGGGAAAATATCGACCGGTCGCATCCGTTACCCAGCAACCGTTACCCAGCAACCGGTTACGCTGGGAAAAATAGCGACCGGTCGCACCCGTTACCCAGCAACCGTTACCCAGCAACCGTTACCCAGCAACCGTTACCCAGCAACCGGTTATGCTGGGAAAAATAGCGACCGGCCGCACACCCGTTACCGGGGGGACTGTTGCCGAGCAACCGGTTACTTCGGTAACCCGAAAAAAAAGTTTGATTCGTAACCTAGCCACCGTTACCTAGCGACCGATTACGTGGGTAATCTAGAAACTGGCTACATCTGCTACCTGGCAACCAGTGACATCCATTGCCTAGCAACGGTGACAACAATTACCTAGTAACCAGTGTAACCTGGCAACCAGTTCCGCTCAAATGGCGACCAGCAACATCGGTTACCTAGCAACTGTTGGCATCCGTTGCCTAGCAACCAGTGGCATCCATTACCGTGACATCCGACTGCGTAACAGGTTGCTATGGGCCGCTGCGTTGAGTTTCCAGCAGTGAGATGGTTCACCAAACCCACCAACTCGCACCCAGACCAGTGTGGTGAAGTATGGTCGCATAGCCAGCCACGACGCCCCCCCCCCCAACATCACAGCAGCAGCAGCAACAACAGCAGCAGCAGCAGCAGCAGCAGCAGCAGCGACAATCGTTTAATGGACGACGTTTCGGGCAACGGGCCCTCCTTCATGGCATGAACGGAGAGTCGGCAGGTGAATACGCATTGCCACGGTGTGAGGCCAGCCACCTATTCACTCGCCCACCTCACCTACATATCACCGTGTAACACAAGATGTTGTTCCTGGGTAGTAAAGTGTTTTACTGGTAGGAACATCCTGGTTCCACCACCCATCCTCCCTCCCACTCGTCCACCCACGACTCACCCACCACTCACCCACCCTCCCCCCCACTCCTCACCCACCCACCCTCCCTCCCACTCGCTCATCCACGACTCACCCACCACTCACCCACCCTCCCACTCCTCCACCCACTACCCACCCATCCTCTCTCCCACTCGCTCACCCACTCATCCACCCTCCCTCCCACTCGCTCACCCACCACTCACCCACCCATCCTCCCTCCCACTCGCTCACCCACCACTCACCCACCACTCACCCACCACTCACCCACCCTCCCTCCCACTCCTCACCCACCCACCCTCCCTCCCACTCGCTCACCCACCACTCACCCACCCATCCTCCCTCCCACTCGCTCACCCACCACTCACCCACCACTCACCCACCACTCACCCACCCTCCCTCCCACTCCTCACCCACCCACCCTCCCTCCCACTCGCTCACCCACCACTCACCCACCCATCCTCCCTCCCACTCGCTCACCCACCACTCACCCACCACTCACCCACCCTCCCTCCCACTCCTCACCCACCCACCCTCCCTCCCACTCGCTCACCCACCACTCACCCACCACTCACCCACCACTCACCCACCCTCCCTCCCACTCCTCACCCACCCACCCTCCCTCCCACTCGCTCACCCACCACTCACCCACCCATCCTCCCTCCCACTCGCTCACCCACCACTCATCCACCCATCCTCCCACTCGCTCACCCACCACTCATCCACTCATCCACCCTCCCACTCGCTCACCCACCACTCATCCACCCATCCTCCCACTCGCTCACCCACCACTCATCCACTCATCCACCCTCCCACTCGCTCACCCACCACTCACCCACCCATCCTCCCTCCCACTCGCTCACCCACCACTCATCCACCCATCCTCCCACTCGCTCACCCACCACTCATCCACTCATCCACCCTCCCACTCGCTCACCCACCACTCATCCACCCATCCTCCCACTCGCTCACCCACCACTCATCCACCCATCCACCCTCCCACTCGCTCACCCACCACTCATCCACCCATCCACCCTCCCACTCGCTCACCCACCACTCACCCACCACTCACCCACCCTCCCTCCCACTCCTCACCCACCCACCCTCCCTCCCACTCGCTCACCCACGACTCACCCACCCACCACTCACCGACCCACCCTCCCTCCCACTCGCTCACCCACCCTCCCTCCCACTCCTCACCCACCCACCCTCGCTCCCACTCGCTCACCCACCACTCATCCACCCATCCACCCTCCCACTCGCTCACCCACTCCTCACCCACCCACCCTCCCTCCCACTCGCTCACCCACGACTCACCCATCCACCCTCCCGCTCGCTCACCCAGGGGAGAGCGAAGAGAGCACGCGTGGAGAGAGAGAGAGCGGGGAGAGAGTGTGAAGAGAGTGTGAAGAGAGAGTGTGAAGAGAGAGCGTGTGAAGACCAGGGAGAGAGAGAAAGAGGGGGGGAGGTGGAGATTCACTGAGACAGTAAAAATCGTTTTCATTCATTCCCAGAGGTGAGGCCTAAAATATCACAGAGACACCTGAACACACACACACACACACCCATAACACTAATAAAGGTCCCCCGTATAGCCTGCAACAGACTCTAGGGGCAAGTGCTGTTAGCGAGCACCGATGAAGGCCGGCACGGCACACGAGGGGGTGGGTGGCCAGCACCACGCCCGGCCGCCTTTGTCTCCCCAGTGGCGATGTTTACGCACCGCACCAGGTACTCATTTGAGGCCGAGTCGACCTAGGCGAGGCCCAGGACAGGTTGGAATAATCGTCACTGGTGTTTGCCGTGAGCGGGAATCAAACCCGGGTCGCCGGGTTCGTAGCGCAGCGTAGCGCTAACCGCTGCACCACCGCTCCCCACACACACACACACAGACACAGAGACGCTCACAAACACAACCATAACAACAACAACAACCGCCATTCGCCACTAAGTGGCGGTGACGTGAGTGAGTGGCTGGGTTAGCGAGTGGCTGGGTGAGCGAGTGGCTGGGTGAGCGATTGAGTGGCTGGGTGAGTGAGTGGCTGGGTGAGTGAGTGGCTGGGTGGGTGAGTGGCTGGGTGAGTGAGTGGCTGGGTGGGTGAGTGGCTGGGTGGGTGAGTGGCTGGGTGAGTGAGTGGCTGGGTGAGCGATTGAGTGGCTGGATGAGCGAGTGGCTGGGTGAGTGAGTGGCTGGGTGGGTGAGTGGCTGGGTGAGCGATTGATTTGCTGGGTGAGCGAGCGGCTGGGTGAGTGAGTGGCTAGGTGGGTGAGTGGCTGGGTGAGTGAGTGGCTGGGTGAGTGAGCGGCAAGGTGAGTGAGTGGCTGGGTGAGCGAGTGGCTGGATGAGTGAGTGAGTGGCTGGGTGAGCGAGTGGCTGGGTGAGTGAGTGGCTGGGTGACTGGCTGGGTGAGTGAGTGGCTGGGTGAGCGAGTGAGCGGCTGGGTGGGCGAGCGAGGGGCTGGGTGGGCAAGCAAGTGGCTGGGTGGGCGAGCGAGGGGCTGGGTGAGCGAGCGAGCGGCTGGGTGAGCGAGCGAGCGGCTGGGTGAGTGAGCGAGCGAGTGGCTGGGTGAGCGAGCGAGCGGCTGGATGAGCGAGCGAGTGAGCGAGCGACTCACCGTAGACGGTGAGCACGGAGACAACGGTCTGCACGTCGTCCGTGAATAGGGAGCAGCGGTAGTCGCCCTCGTCGTCCAGCGTCACGTTGTTGATGAGCACCGAGAGCTCGCTCTTGTTGGCGTGGACCAGCTCGATGCGGCTGTCCTTGAGAGCTGGGACACGCGGGGACACGCGGAGACACGCGGGGACATGCAGAGACACGCGGGGTTACGCATAGACACATGGAGACACGGGGGTCGATGCGGGGACACGCGGAGACACGCCGAGACATGTGAAAACACACAAAGTCAATGCGGGGACACGCGGAGACACGCGGAGACGTGTGGAGACACGCGGGGTGAATGCGGGGACACGCAGAGACGTGTGGAGACACGCGGGGTGAATGCGGGGACACGCAGAGACGTGTGGAGACACGCGGGGTGAATGCGGGGACACGCAGAGACGTGTGGAGACACGCGGGGTGAATGCGGGGACACGCAGAGACGTGTGGAGACACACGGGGTGAATGCGGGGACACGCAGAGACGTGTGGAGACACGCGGGGTGAATGCGGGGACACGCAGAGACGTGTGGAGACACGCGGGGACAGCTCGATACGGATATCCTTGACAGCACGGGCATGAGCAGGTGCAAAAGTGAGTGAGTGGGTGACCAAACAGGTGAGAGTGAGTGAGCAATTGAACAGATGGGCGGGCGAGCGAATGGTCAGGCGGTTGAACAGGTGAGTGGGTGGGCGGGCGGGTGAGTGAGTGGATGAGCGAGTGGCCGGGCAGTTGAATGGGTGAGTGAGCGAGAGAGTGAGCGGATGGATGGTTGAACGGGTGAGTGAGCGAGTGAGCGAGTGAGTGAGCGGGCCGGGCCGTTGAACGGGTGAGTGAGCGAGTGAGCGGGTGGATGGTTGAACAGATGAGTGAGTGAGTGAGCGAGTAAGTTAGCGGTCCAGGCAGTTGAACGGGTGAGTGAGCGAGTGAGCGAGTGAGTTAGCGGGCCGGGCAGTTGAACGGGTGAGTGAGCGAGTGAGTGAGTGAGCAGGCCGGGCGGTTGAACGGGTGAGTGAGCGAGTTAGCGGGTGGATGGTTGAACTGGTGAGTTTGCGAGTGAGTTAGCGGGCCGGGCGGTTGAACGGTTGAGTGAGTGAGTGAACGAGTGAGTGAGCGAGTGAGTGAGCGGGTGGATGGTTGAACGGGTGAGCGAGTGAGCGGGCGAGTGAGCGGGTGGATGGTTGAACGGGTGAGTGAGTGAGTGAGTTAGCGGGCGGACGTTTGAACGGTTGAGTGAGCGAGTGAGTGAGCGGGTGGGTGGTTGAACGGGTGAGTGAGCGAGCGAGTGAGCGAGCCGTCACCTCGCTTGTCACCGAAGTAGACCGTCTGGCCCGCGGGGTTGGACCACTGGATGGGCGAGCCGTCGGCACGGTCGACGCGGCAGGTGAGCACCACGGAGTCGCCCACGATCGCCCGCTCGTCCTGCGTCACCGGCGCCTGACTCTCTACGCCTGCGGGTCACCCACACGCCGGCAGACTCGACATCACTTCCTGTTGACCCTCGATTCACACATGACATCACTTCCTGTTGACTCTCAATTTACACATGGAGCCACTTCCTGTTGACCCTCAATTTACACATGACACCACTTCCTGTTAACCCCCAATGTACACATGACGTCACTTCCTGTTGACCCTCAATTTACACACGGAGCCACTTCCTGTTGAGTCACTTCCTGTTGACCCTCAATTTACACGCGACATCACTTCCTGTTGACCCTCAATTTACACGTGACATCACTTCCTGTTGACCCTCGATTTACACACGAGTCACTTCCTGTTGACCCTCAATTTACACGTGACATCACTTCCTGTTGACCCTCGATTTACACACGAGTCACTTCCTGTTGACCCTCAATTTACACACGAAGTCACTTCCTGTTGACCCTCAATTTCCACACGACATCACTTCCTGTTGACCCTCGATTTACACACGACATCACTTCCTGTTGACCCTCGATTTACACACGGAACCACTTCCTGTTGACCCTCAATTTACACACGACATCACTTCCTGTTGACCCTCGATTTACACACGACATCACTTCCTGTTGACCCTCGATTTACACACGACATCACTTCCTGTTGACCCTCGATTTACACACGGAACCACTTCCTGTTGACCCTCAATTTACACACGAGCCACTTCCTGTTGACCCTCGAATTACACACATCACTTCCTGTTGACCCTCGATTTACACACATCACTTCCTGTTGACCCTCACTTTACACATGACATCACTTCCTGTTGACCTTCAATTTACACGAGTCACTTCCTGTTGACCCTCAATTTACACATGACATCACTTCCTGTGGACCCTCAATTTACACACGAGTCACTTCCTGTTGACCTTCAATTTACACGCGGAGCCACTTCCTGTTGACCCTCAATTTACAGGCGGAACCACTTCCTGTTGACCCTCAATTTACACATGACATCACTTCCTGTTGACCCTCAATTTACACGCGGAGCCACTTCCTGTTGACCCTCAATTTACACATGACATCACTTCCTGTGGACCCTCAATTTACACACGAGTCACTTCCTGTTGACCTTCAATTTACACGCGGAGCCACTTCCTGTTGACCCTCAATTTACAGGCGGAACCACTTCCTGTTGACCCTCAATTTACACATGACATCACTTCCTGTTGACCCTCAATTTACACGCGGAGCCACTTCCTGTTGACCCTCAATTTACACATGACATCACTTCCTGTGGACCCTCAATTTACACACGAGTCACTTCCTGTTGACCTTCAATTTACACGCGGAGCCACTTCCTGTTGACCCTCAATTTACAGGCGGAACCACTTCCTGTTGACCCTCAATTTACACATGACATCACTTCCTGTTGACCCTCAATTTACACGCGGAGCCACTTCCTGTTGACCCTCAATTTACAGGCGGAACCACTTCCTGTTGACCCTCAATTTACACATGACATCACTTCCTGTTGACCTTCAATTTACACGCGGAGCCACTTCCTGTTGACCCTCAATTTACAGGCGGAACCACTTCCTGTTGACCCTCAATTTACACATGACATCACTTCCTGTTGACCCTCAATTTACACGCGGAGCCACTTCCTATTGACCCTCTATTTACATGCGACATCACGATGAACGTGCCATTTTTCGGACGCTCCTGATTGGCCAGGGGTCAGCGCATAAATGAACCCTCCTCCTCCTGCCTCTCCCCCTCGCGCCATTTTTAAATCCTTTATATTAAGTTCGCTTGCTTGCGCGCTAACGACCGTGCAAATCTTTCGGTCGTTTTTTAACCCACTTCCCGTGATCCAATCGAGCTGACATTTTGCACACAGACTCGTTGTGCGTGACATTTTATTTTCGTGAAATTTTTTTTCCAAAATGTTACACTTTATAGGAAATTTTTTTTTTCATATTTAATTTAAAATACCAATGTGATAAAAATGAAACTCTTACTCAAGAAAAACAGAAATGAATAATAAAATAAAACCGATGCCACGCGTATAAAGGATTTATAGTGAAAAACTTTGTTTTTACGGGTTAATTTTCTCTTCCCTCCCATCCCTCCCTCAAATCTCTCTCCCTCACAACATCCCAACATCAATCTCCTCCTCCTCCCCCTCAATCCCCCTCCCTCTCGCTCTCCCTCCCCGTGTGGAGCGAATGCCATTTTCCAACAAACGCACAAAGACAAAGGTCCCCCGTGTAGCCTGGAACAGACTGTAGGGGCAAGTGCTGTTAGCGAGTAGCACCTATGAAGGCCGGCACGGCACACGAGGGGGTGGGTGGCCAGCACCACGCCCGGCCGCCTTTGTCTCCCCCAGTGACGACGTTGACGCATCGCACCATCGTTGCTCATTTGAGGCCGAGTCGACCTAGGGGAGGCCCAGGACCGGTTCAAATAATCGTCGCCGGTGTTGTTGGCCGTGAGCGGGAATCGAACCCGGGTCGCCGGGTTCGCAGCGCTAACCGCTGCACCACCGCTCCCCACAAAGACACACGCACACGCACCCGTGACAAGACAAAGCTCCCCCGTCAAGCCTTCACAGTCCGTTGGGGCAAGTGCTGTTAGCGAGCGCCTATTAAGGCCGGGCACGTGCGCGTTCGTGGCGGTGACGTCAATGGTTGTAGTGAGCTTCACATCTTCCCCTATCGCTCTCCCACCCCCTCTCCCCCCATCTCCTGATCTCTCTCTCTCACCCAGATCCCTCCATCTCTCTGTGTGTCTCTCTGTGTGTGTGTGTCTCTCTGTGTGTGTGTGTCTCTCTGTGTGTGTGTCTCTCTGTGTGTGTCTCTCTCTCTCACCCATCCATTCATCTCTCTCTCTCTCCCAGATCCCTCCATCTCTCTGTTTCCCTTCTCTCTCTCTGTCTCTATCTCCGTGTCTCTCTCTCTCTGTGTCTCTATCCCTGTGTCTCTGTGTCTCTCTCTCTGTGTCTCTGTGTCTCTCTCTCTGTGTCTCTATCCCTGTGTCTCTGTGTCTCTCTCTCTGTGTCTCTATCCCTGTGTCTCTGTGTCTCTCTCTCTCTCTCTGTCTCTATCTCCGTGTCTCTGTGTCTCTCTCTCTGTGTCTCTATCCCTGTGTCTCTGTGTCTCTCTCTCTCTCTGTGTCTCTATCTCCGTGTCTCTGTGTGTCTCTCTCTGTGTCTCTATCTCCGTGTCTCTGTGTCTCTCTCTCTGTGTCTCTCTCTCTGTGTCTCGATCTCCGTGTCTCGATCTCCGTGTCTCTGTGTCTCTCTCTCTGTCTCTATCTCCGTGTCTCTGTGTCTCTCTCTCTGTGTCTCTATCTCCGTGTCTCTGTGTCTCTCTCTCTCTCTGTCTCTATCTCCGTGTCTCTGTCTCTCTCTCTCTCTGTCTCTATCTCCGTGTCTCTGTGTCTCTCTCTCTGTGTCTCGATCTCCGTGTCTCTGTGTCTCTCTCTCTGTGTCTCTATCTCCGTGTCTCTGTGTCTCTCTCTCTCTGTCTCTATCTCCGTGTCTCTGTGTCTCTCTCTCTCTGTGTCTCTATCTCCGTGTCTCTGTGTCTCTATCCCTGTGTCTCTGTGTCTCTATCTCTGTGTCTCTGTGTCTCTCTCTGTGTCTCTATCTCCGTGTCTCTGTGTCTCTCTCTCTGTGTCTCTATCCCTGTGTCTCTGTGTCTCTCTCTCTGTGTCTCTATCTCCGTGTCTCTGTGTCTCTCTCTCTGTGTCTCTATCTCCGTGTCTCTGTGTCTCTCTCTCTGTGTCTCTATCCCTGTGTCTCTGTGTCTCTCTCTCTCTCTGTCTCTATCTCCGTGTCTCTGTGTCTCTCTCTCTGTGTCTCTCTCTCTCTATGTATCTATCTCTGTGTCTCTGTGTGTCTCTCTCTCTATGTATCTCCGTGTGTCTCTCTCCGTGTCGTGGTCTCTCTGTGTGTCTCCGTCTATGTGCGCGTCTCTGTCTCTTGTTGTCTCTCTCTGTACGTGTCTCACTGTGCGTGTCTCCCCGTGTGTCCCCGTGCGTGTCTCTGTGTCTCTCCGTGTGTGTCTTTGTGCGTCTTTCTCTCTCCGTGTGTGCAGCATACCCCGTGTCCTGCATCTCCCCTCCCTCCCTCCCTGCATCTCCCTCTCTCAGCCATCACCCACCCTCCCTCCCTCCCTGCATCTCCCTCTCTCAGCCATCACCCACCCTCCCTCCCTCCCTGCATCTCCCTCTCTCAGCCATCACCCACCCTCCCTCCCTCCCTGCATCTCCCTCTCTCAACCATCACCCACCCTCCCTCCCTGCATCTCCCTCTCTCAGCCATCACCCACCCTCCCTCCCTCCCTGCATCTCCCTCTCTCAACCATCACCCACCCTCCCTCCCTGCATCTCCCTCTCTCAGCCACCACCCACCCACCCTCCCTCCCTGCATCTCCCTCTCTCAGCCATCACCCACCCTCCCTCCCTCCCTGCATCTCCCTCTCTCAACCATCACCCACCCTCCCTCCCTGCATCTCCCTCTCTCAGCCATCACCCACCCTCCCTCCCTCCCTGCATCTCCCTCTCTCAACCATCACCCACCCTCCCTCCCTGCATCTCCCTCTCTCAGCCATCACCCACCCTCCCTCCCTGCATCTCCCTCTCTCAACCATCACCCACCCTCCCTCCCTGCATCTCCCTCTCTCAACCATCACCCACCCTCCCTCCCTGCATCTCCCTCTCTCAACCATCACCCACCCACCCTCCCTGCATCTCCCCTCTCTCAGCCATCACCCACCCTCCCTCCCTCCCTGCATCTCCCTCTCTCAACCATCACCCACCCACCCTCCCTCCCTGCATCTCCCTCTCTCAGCCATCACCCACCCACCCTCCCTCCCTGCATCTCCCCTCTCTCAACCATCACCCACCCACCCTCCCTCCCTGCATCTCCCTCTCTCAGCCATCACCCACCCTCCCTCCCTGCATCTCCCTCTCTCAACCATCACCCACCCACCCTCCCTCCCTGCATCTCCCTCTCTCAGCCATCACCCACCCACCCTCCCTCCCTGCATCTCCCCTCTCTCAACCATCACCCACCCTCCCTCCCTGCATCTCCCTCTCTCAACCATCACCCACCCACCCTCCCTCCCTGCATCTCCCTCTCTCAACCATCACCCACCCACCCTCCCTCCCTGCATCTCCCTCTCTCAGCCACCACCCACCCTCCCTCCCTGCATCTCCCTCTCTCAACCATCACCCACCCACCCTCCCTCCCTGCATCTCCCTCTCTCAACCATCACCCACCCTCCCTCCCTGCATCTCCCCTCTCTCAGCCATCACCCACCCTCCCTCCCTCCCTGCATCTCCCTCTCTCAACCATCACCCACCCTCCCTGCATCTCCCTCTCTCAGCCATCACCCACCCTCCCTCCCTCCCTGCATCTCCCTCTCTCAGCCATCACCCACCCTCCCTCCCTCCCTGCATCTCCCTCTCTCAACCATCACCCACCCTCCCTCCCTCCCTGCATCTCCCTCTCTCAGCCATCACCCACCCACCCTCCCTCCCTGCATCTCCCTCTCTCAGCCATCACCCACCCACCCTCCCTCCCTGCATCTCCCTCTCTCAACCATCACCCACCCTCCCTCCCTGCATCTCCCCTCTCTCAGCCATCACCCACCCACCCTCCCTCCCTGCATCTCCCTCTCTCAGCCATCACCCACCCACCCTCCCTCCCTGCATCTCCCTCTCTCAACCATCACCCACCCACCCTCCCTCCCTGCATCTCCCTCTCTCAGCCATCACCCACCCACCCTCCCTCCCTGCATCTCCCTCTCTCAGCCATCACCCACCCTCCCTCCCTCCCTGCATCTCCCTCTCTCAGCCATCACCCACCCTCCCTCCCTCCCTGCATCTCCCTCTCTCAACCATCACCCACCCTCCCTCCCTCCCTGCATCTCCCTCTCTCAGCCATCACCCACCCACCCTCCCTCCCTGCATCTCCCTCTCTCAGCCATCACCCACCCACCCTCCCTCCCTGCATCTCCCTCTCTCAACCATCACCCACCCTCCCTCCCTGCATCTCCCCTCTCTCAGCCATCACCCACCCACCCTCCCTCCCTGCATCTCCCTCTCTCAGCCATCACCCACCCACCCTCCCTCCCTGCATCTCCCTCTCTCAACCATCACCCACCCTCCCTCCCTGCATCTCCCCTCTCTCAGCCATCACCCACCCACCCTCCCTCCCTGCATCTCCCTCTCTCAACCATCACCCACCCACCCTCCCTCCCTGCATCTCCCCTCTCTCAACCATCACCCACCCACCCTCCCTCCCTGCATCTCCCTCTCTCAGCCATCACCCACCCACCCTCCCTCCCTGCATCTCCCTCTCTCAACCATCACCCACCCTCCCTCCCTGCATCTCCCCTCTCTCAGCCATCACCCACCCACCCTCCCTCCCTGCATCTCCCTCTCTCAACCATCACCCACCCACCCTCCCTCCCTGCATCTCCCCTCTCTCAACCATCACCCACCCACCCACCCTCCCTGCATCTCCCTCTCTCAGCCATCACCCACCCACCCACCCTCCCTCCCTGCATCTCCCCTCTCTCAACCATCACCCACCCACCCTCCCTCCCTGCATCTCCCTCTCTCAGCCATCACCCACCCTCCCTCCCTGCATCTCCCCTCCCACCCTCCCTGCATCTCCCTCTCTCAACCATCACCCAACCACCCTCCCTCCCTGCATCTCCCTCTCTCAAACCTTCACCCACCCACCCTCCCTCCCTGCATCTCCCTCTCTCAGCCACCACCCACCCTCCCTCCCTCCCTGCATCTCCCTCTCTCAACCATCACCCACCCACCCTCCATCCCTGCATCTCCCCTCTCTCAACCATCACCCACCCACCCTCCCTCCCTGCATCTCCCTCTCTCAGCCATCACCCACCCACCCACCCTCCCTCCCTGCATCTCCACTCTCTCAACCATCACCCACCCACCCTCCCTCCCTGCATCTCCCTCTCTCAGCCATCACCCACCCTCCCTCCCTGCATCTCCCCTCCCACCCTCCCTGCATCTCCCTCTCTCAACCATCACCCACCCACCCTCCCTCCCTGCATCTCCCTCTCTCAACCATCACCCACCCACCCTCCCTCCCTGCATCTCCCTCTCTCAGCCACCACCCACCCTCCCTCCCTCCCTGCATCTCCCTCTCTCAACCATCACCCACCCACCCTCCATCCCTGCATCTCCCCTCTCTCAACCATCACCCACCCACCCTCCCTCCCTGCATCTCCCTCTCTCAGCCATCACCCACCCACCCACCCTCCCTCCCTGCATCTCCCCTCTCTCAACCATCACCCACCCACCCTCCCTCCCTGCATCTCCCTCTCTCAGCCATCACCCACCCTCCCTCCCTGCATCTCCCTCTCTCAGCCATCACCCACCCACCCTCCCTCCCTGCATCTCCCCTCTCTCAACCATCACCCACCCACCCTCCCTGCATCTCCCTCTCTCAGCCATCACCCACCCACCCTCCCTCCCTGCATCTCCCCTCTCTCAACCATCACCCACCCTCCCTCCCTGCATCTCCCTCTCTCAGCCATCACCCACCCACCCTCCCTCCCTGCATCTCCCTCTCTCAGCCATCACCCACCCACCCTCCCTCCCTGCATCTCCCCTCTCTCAACCATCACCCACCCACCCTCCCTCCCTGCATCTCCCTCTCAACCATCACCCACCCACCCTCCATCCCTGCATCTCCCTCTCTCAGCC
>NC_136339.1:4497388-4546801 GCF_964198595.1 Lampetra fluviatilis
CACACACGTATACACACACACATGCATATACACTCACACACACACACGTTCACACACACGTACACACACGCATATACACTCACACGTACACACGTTCACACACACGTACACACACACACACATGCATATACACTCACACACACACATGCATATACACACACATGCATATACACTCACACACACACACGTTCACACACACGTACACACACGCATATACACTCACACACACACACGTTCACACACACGTACACACACACACACATGCATATACACTCACACACACACATGCATATACACTCGTACACACACGTATACACACACATGTACACACACACGTACACACACACGTACACACACACGTACACACACACGTACACACATGCATATACACACACATGCATATACACTCACACACACACGTACACTTACACACACGTACACACACACGCATATACACTCACACACTCACACGTTCACACACACGTACACACATGCATATACACTCACACACACTCACACACACGTATACACACACACGTATACACACACACATGCATATACACACACACGTACACACACACGTACACACATGCCTATACACACGTACACACACACATTCATATACACGCACACACATATACACACAATTGCATATACACACACATACAAAAGATAAAAAAAGATCCCCCGTATAGCCTCAACAGACTGTAGGGGCAAGTGCTGTTAGCGAGCACCTATGAAGGCCGGCACGGCACACGAGGGGGTGGGTGGGTGGCCAACACCACGCCCGGCCGCCTTTGTCTCCCCAGTGGCGATGTTTACTACACACCGCGACACCAGGTTACTCATTTGAGGCCGAGTAGACCTAGGGGAGGGCCCAGGAGCGGTTCAGATATAATGAATCGTCACCGGTGTTGGCCGTGAGCGGGAATCGAACTCGGGTCGGAGTGCGCTAACCGCTGCACCACCGCTCCCCCCCCACCCCACACACACAATCCCATATCTCGGATCCCACAGATCTAAATCAAACCCCAGATTGTATAACCACACCACGTGATGCAAACTCGGGTTGGTGGAGTGGCCCAGGAGATGGCAGTACAGTAAGTGGATTCACGCATCCATCCGTGCGGCGCTTTTGAGTGTCACCAAACGTGGACTCCCCGCCCCCCGCCCGCTCCCTCCATGACGGGATGGAACCCACGACCTCCTGTGTACCAGGCGAGGTAGTTAACATCTCCTAGCCACAGAGATGATGATGATGATGATGAGAGAGACACGCAAACTCCAAATGTACAGCAGCAGGCGTCGGGGTCGGGATCGAACCCACGACCTCCTGTAGACCAGGCGAGGTAGTTAACATCTCCTAGCCACAGAGATGATGATGATGATGAGAGACACGCAAACTCCAAATGTACAGCAGCAGGCATCAGGGTCGGGATGGACCCCACGACCTCCTGTAGACCAGGCGAGGTAGTTAACATCTCCTAGCCACAGAGATGATGATGATGAGAGAGACACGCAAACTCCAAATGTACAGCAGCAGGCGTCGGGGTCGGGATCGAACCCACGACCTCCTGTAGACCAGGCGAGGTAGTTAACATCTCCTAGCCACAGAGATGATGATGATGAGAGAGACACGCAAACTCCAAATGTACAGCAGCAGGCGTCGGGGTCGGGATCGAACCCACGACCTCCTGTGCACCAGGCGAGGTAGTCAACATCTCCCAGCCACCGTGATGATGATGAGAGAGAGAGACACGCAAACTCCAAATATACACAGCCTCACAATCCCATACACAGCCTCACAATCCCATACACAGTATCACAATCCTATACACAGTATCACAATCCTATACACAGACTCACAATCCCATACACAGTATCACAATCCCATACACAGTATCAAAATCCCATACACAGCCTCCCAATCCTATACACAGTATCATATTCCCATACACAGACTCACAATCCCATACAGACTCACAATCCCATACACAGACTCACAATCCCATACACAGTATCACAATCCCATAGTATCACAATCCCATACAAAGTCTCACAATCCCATACACACTCACAATCCCATACACACTCACAATCCCATGCACAGTATCACAATCCCATACACAGCCTCACAATCCCATACACAGACTCACAATCCCATACACAGCCTCACAATCCCATACACAGCCTCACAATCCCATACACAGCCTCACAATCCCATACACAGCCTCACAATCCCATACACAGCCTCAAAATCCCATACACAGTATCACAATCCCATACACAGACTCACAATCCCATACACAGCCTCACAATCCCATACACAGCCTCAAAATCCCATACACAGCCTCACAATCCCATACACAGCCTCACAATCCCATACACAGCCTCACAATCCCATACACAGCCTCAAAATCCCATGCACAGTATCACAATCCCATACACAGACTCACAATCCCATACACAGCCTCACAATCCCATACACAGCCTCACAATCCCATACACAGCCTCACAATCCCATACACAGCCTCACAATCCCATACACAGCCTCAAAATCCCATACACAGTATCACAATCCCATACACAGACTCACAATCCCATACACAGCCTCACAATCCCATACACAGCCTCAAAATCCCATACACAGCCTCACAATCCCATACACAGCCTCACAATCCCATACACAGCCTCACAATCCCATACACAGCCTCAAAATCCCATGCACAGTATCACAATCCCATACACAGACTCACAATCCCATACACAGACTCACAATCCCATACACAGCCTCACAATCCCATACACAGCCTCACAATCCCATACACAGCCTCACAATCCCATACACAGCCTCACAATCCCATACACAGCATCACAATCCCATGCACAGACTCACAATCCCATACACAGTATCACAATCCCATAGTAGCACAATCCCATACAAAGTCTCACAATCCTATACACACTCACAATCCCATACACAGTATCACAATCCCATACACAGTATCACAATCCCATACACAGTATCACAATCCCATACACACTCACAATCCCATACACAGTATCACAATCCCATACAAAGTCTCACAATCCCAAACACAGTATCACAATCCCATACACAGCCTCACAATCCCATACACAGCCTCACAATCCCATACATGGTGACAAGGAGCCCCCCCCCCGTATATAATTATTTATTTATTCGACATAAAAGCTTCTTGTCAGCGAAACGCGAGAGAGTTGAAAGGTCAGAGGTCAATCACTGAAGGGCATTCACCACTGTCCTGCCCCCCCTCCCTCCCCCTCCTTCCCCCCTCTTCCCATCGCCCCCTCCCCCATCCTCTCTCCATCCCCATCTCCCCCACCGTCTCCCCCACCGTCTCCCCCACCGTCTCCCTCCCCGTCTCCCTCCCCGTCTCCCTCACCGTCTCCCCCACCGTCTCCCTCCCCGTCTCCCTCACCGTCTCCCCCACCGTCTCCCTCACCGTCTCCCTCACCGTCTCCCCCACCGTCTCCCCCACCGTCTCCCCCACCGTCTCCCTCACCGTCTCCCTCACCGTCTCCCTCACCGTCTCCCCCACCGTCTCCCCCACCGTCTCCCCCACCGTCTCCCTCACCGTCCCCCTCACCGTCTCCCCCACCGTCTCCCCCACCGTCTCCCTCACCGTCCCCCTCACCGTCTCCCTCACCGTCTCCCTCACCGTCTCCCCCACCGTCTCCCCCACCGTCTCCCCCACCGTCTCCCTCACCGTCTCCCCCACCGTCTCCCCCACCGTCTCCCCCACCGTCTCCCCCACCGTCTCCCTCACCGTCTCCCTCACCGTCTCCCTCACCGTCTCCCCCACCGTCTCCCCCACCGTCTCCCCCACCGTCTCCCCCACCGTCTCCCCCACCGTCCCCCTCACCGTCTCCCCCACCGTCTCCCCCACCGTCTCCCTCACCGTCCCCCTCACCGTCTCCCCCACCGTCTCCCTCCCCGTCTCCCTCACCGTCTCCCCCACCGTCTCCCTCACCGTCTCCCTCCCCGTCTCCCTCACCGTCTCCCCCACCGTCTCCCCCACCGTCTCCCTCCCCGTCTCCCTCACCGTCTCCCCCACCGTCTCCCTCCCCGTCTCCCTCCCCGTCTCCCTCACCGTCTCCCCCACCGTCTCCCCCACCGTCTCCCTCCCCGTCTCCCTCACCGTCTCCCCCACCGTCTCCCTCACCGTCTCCCCCACCGTCTCCCTCCCCGTCTCCCTCACCGTCTCCCTCACCGTCTCCCTCACCGTCTCCCCCACCGTCTCCCTCCCCGTCTCCCCCACCGTCTCCCCCACCGTCTCCCCCACCGTCTCCCCCACCGTCTCCCCCACCGTCTCCCTCACCGTCTCCCTCCCCGTCTCCCCCACCGTCTCCCCCACCGTCTCCCTCCCCGTCTCCCTCACCGTCTCCCTCACCGTCTCCCCCACCGTCTCCCCCACCGTCTCCCCCACCGTCTCCCTCCCCGTCTCCCCCACCGTCTCCCCCACCGTCTCCCTCACCGTCTCCCTCACCGTCTCCCTCCCCGTCTCCCCCACCGTCTCCCCCACCGTCTCCCTCCCCGTCTCCCTCACCGTCTCCCTCACCGTCTCCCTCCCCGTCTCCCTCACCGTCTCCCCCACCGTCTCCCTCCCCGTCTCCCCCACCGTCTCCCCCACCGTCTCCCTCACCGTCTCCCTCACCGTCTCCCTCCCCGTCTCCCCCACCGTCTCCCCCACCGTCTCCCTCACCGTCTCCCTCACCGTCTCCCCCACCGTCTCCCCCACCGTCTCCCCCACCGTCTCCCCCACCGTCTCCCTCACCGTCTCCCTCACCGTCTCCCCCACCGTCTCCCTCACCGTCTCCCTCACCGTCTCCCTCCCCGTCTCCCCCACCGTCTCCCTCACCGTCTCCCTCACCGTCTCCCCCACCGTCCCCCTCACCGTCTCCCCCACCGTCTCCCCCACCGTCTCCCTCACCGTCTCCCCCACCATCTCCCCCACCATCTCCCTCACCATCTCCCCCACCATCTCCCTCACCATCTCCCTCACCATCTCCCCCACCATCTCCCCCACCATCTCCCTCACCGTCTCCCTCACCGTCTCCCCCACCGTCTCCCTCACCGTCTCCCTCACCGTCTCCCTCCCCGTCTCCCTCATCGTCTCCCTCACCGTCCCCCTCACCGTCTCCCCCACCATCTCCCTCACCATCCCCCTCACCATCCCCCTCACCATCTCCCTCACCATCCCCCTCACCATCCCCCTCACCATCTCCCTCACCATCCCCCTCACCATCTCCCTCACCATCCCCCTCACCATCTCCCTCACCATCCCCCTCACCATCTCCCCCACCATCTGGTTTAGATGTTATGATGATGGTACTGATGTTTGTTATTGCAGTGATGGTGGTGGTAGTTATGGTGGTACTGATGGTAGTGATGGTGGTACTCTTGTGATGGTGGTGGCGATGATGGTGGTGGTGGCGATGATGGTGGTGGTGATGGATGGTGGTGGTGATGATGGTGATGATGATGATGGTGATGATGGTGGTGATGGTGGTGATGGTGTTGATGGTGGTGATGATGATGGTGATGATGGTGGTGATGATGATGGTGGTGGTGATGATGATGGTGGTGGTGACGATGGTGGTGGTGATAATGATGGTGATGATGATGCTGGTGGTGATGGTGATGATGATGGTGGTGTTGATGGTGATGATGATGGTGGTGTTGATGGTGGTGATGGTGATGATGATGGTGGTGATGGTGATGATGGTGGTGTTGATGGTGATGATGGTGGTGGTGGTGATGATGGTGATGATGATGGTGGTGTTGATGGTGGTGATGGTGATGATGATGGTGGTGGTGGTGATGATGGTGGTGTTGATGGTGATGATGGTGGTGGTGGTGATGATGGTGGTGATGGTGGTGATGATGGTGGTGATGGTGGTGATGGTGATGATGGTGGTGATGGTGGTGATGGTGGTGGTGATGATGGTGATGGTGGTGATGATGGTGGTGATGGTGATGATGATGATGGTGGTGATGGTGATGATGATGGTGGTGGTGATGATGGTGGTGGTGATGATGGTGGTGTTGATGGTGGTGATGTTGATGGTGGTGGTGACGATGTTGATGGTGGTGATGATGGTGATGATGATATGATGGTGGTGATGGTGATGATGGTGGTGATGATGATGCTGGTGTTGATGATGGTGGTGATGATGATGATGGTGATGTTGATGGTGATGATGGTGATGCTGGTGGTGATGTTGATGATGATGATGGTGGTGATGGTGATGATGATGGTGGTGATGGTGATAATGATGGTGATGATGATGATGGTGGTGATGATATGATGGTGATGATGATGGTGGTGATGGTGATGGGGTCTCTAATCGGTGATGGTGATGATGATGTTGTTGATGTTGATGATGGTGATGGGGTCTCTAATCGGTGATGGTGATGATGATGTTGTTGATGTTGATGATGGGGTCTCTAATCGGTGATGATGATGATGATGTTGATGATGGTGATGACGATGATGATGTTGATGATGGGGTCTCTAATCGGTGATGATGATGATGATGTTGATGATGGTGATGACGATGATGATGTTGATGATGGGGTCTCTAATCGGTGATGATGATGATGATGTTGATGATGGTGATGACGATGATGATGTTGATGATGGGGTCTCTAATCGGTGATGATGATGATGATGTTGATGATGGTGATGACGATGATGATGTTGATGATGGGGTCTCTAATCGGTGATGATGATGATGATGTTGATGATGGTGATGACGATGATGATGTTGATGATGGGGTCTCTAATCGGTGATGATGATGATGATGTTGATGATGGTGATGACGATGATGATGTTGATGATGGGGTCTCTAATCGGTGATGATGATGATGATGTTGATGATGGTGATGACGATGATGATGTTGATGATGGGGTCTCTAATCGGTGATGACCGCAGGGACATTAATTAATTAATTAGCTAACGCTACGGCTGGCACAGGCTGCGCGTCGCCCTGGTAACCATGACGACCGGGGGGGGGGGAGGTCTCAATTACTGGGGGGGGGGCATGGGGGGGGTCACGTGACCGAGGCCTTGTTCTGGCTCAATAAGCACTGAGTGAGTGGGGGATGGGTGAGTGGGTGAGTGGCAGGTGGGTGGGTGAGTGTGTGGGTGAGTTGATGGATGTGTGAGTGAGTGGGTGAGTGAGTGGGTGAGTGAGTGGGCAGGTGGGTGAGTGGGTGAGTGAGTGGGTGAGAGAGTGGGCAGGTGGGTGGGTGAGTGAGCGGGTGGGTGAGTTGATGGATGTGTGTGTGAGTGAGTGAGCGGGCGGGTGGGTGAGGAATTGGGTGGTTGGGTGAGTGAGTAAGTGGATGGGTTAGTGAGTGAGCGGGTGAGCGGGTGAGGAATTGGGTGGTTGAGTGAGTGAGTGGATGGGTTAGTGAGTGAGCGGGTGAGTGGGTGAGGAATTGGGTGGTTGGGTGAGTGGGTGAGTGGGTGGGTATGTGAGCGGGTGGGTGAGTGGGTGAGCGTGTGGGTGAGTTGATGGATGTGTGAGCGGGTGAGTGGGTGAGGAATTGGGTGGTTGGGTGAGTGGATGGGTTAGTGAGCGGGTGGGTGAGTGGGTGAGAAATTGGGTGGTTGGGTGAGTGGGTGGGTGGGTGAGTGAGCGGATGAGTGAGCAGGTGAGTGGGTGAGGAATTGGGTGGGTGGGTGAGTGGGTGGGCGAGTGAGTGAGTGGGGGGTGGGTGAGTGGGGGAGTCAGTGGATGAGTGGGCGAGTGATTGGGGATGGGTGAGCGAGCGAGTGATGGGCGAGTGGTGGTAGGTGGGTGATGGTCTTTCCGACAGACCTGGTCTTCACCTGAAGACGGCTGCTTGCGTTGTGGCCGAAACGTCGTGAGAATGATTTTATTATGTTTCATTTTTATTATTTTATTACTTCCCTTCTACGTGATGACTTTACCGAAAGAACCAAAAAGATATAGGAGTCGGTTTTACCCATTCTGGCCATGATAACACAGTCGTGTTAAGATGTCAAAAAAACAAATAGGAACCTTCCGCAAGGAATCACGTGTCTGCATTAACCACCCACCGCACTCACCTATTCACTCTCCCATCAACCCGCACGTTCACAGACTCTCACATTCGTCTACACCGTCACACACCAAGACACACGAACTCCCCCCGCTCACGCACTAACTCACCCGCTCACTCAATCACTCGCCCACTAACTCACGCACTAACTCACCCGCTCACTCAATCACTCGCCCACTAACTCACGCACTAACTCACCCGCTCACTCAATCACTCGCCCACTAACTCACGCACTAACTCACCCGCTCACTCAATCACTCGCCCACTAACTCACGCACTAACTCACCCGCTCACTCAATCACTCGCCCACTAACTCACCAGCTCACCCATCCATTCACGTATTCACCAACTCGTACAATCACCCGCTCGCTCACTCATCAATACCCTCACACACATAGCCACTAACTCACCCGCTCACTCAATCACTCGCCCACTAACTCACGCGCTGACTCAATCGCTCACTCAATCACTCGCCCACCAACTCACCAGCTCACCCATCCATTCACGTATTCACCAACTCGTACAATCACCCGCTCGCCCGCTCGCTCGCTCACTCATCAATACCCTCACACACCCAGCCACTAACTCACCCGCTCACTCAATCACTAGCTCACCCATCCATTCACATATTCACCAACTCGTACAATCACCCGCTCGCCCGCTCGCTCGCTCACTCATCAAAACCCTCACACACCCAGCCACTAACTCACCCGCTCACTCAATCACTCGCCCACCAACTCACCAGCTCACCCATCCATTCACAAATTCACCAACTCGTACAATCAATCACCCGCTCGCTCGCTCACTCAGTCTCTCTTTCATCAACACACTCACCCGCTCATACACTCGATCACTCACCCATTCACTTGCTCACCCACTCAGAAACTCACTCAAAGACAAAGATCCCCCGTATAGGCATAACAGACCGCAGGGGCAAGTGCTGTTAGCGAGTAGCACCTATGAAGGCCGGCACGGCACACGAGGGGGTGGGTGGCCAGCACAATGCCCGGCCACCTTTGTCTCCCCACACACCGCACCAGGTATTCATTTGAGGCTGAGTCTACCTAGGGGGGGGCAGGACCGGTTCGGATAATCGTCACTGGGTGTTGGTCATGAGCGGGAATTGAACTCGGGGTCCGCCGGGTTCGTAGCGCAGCGTAGCGCTAACCACTGCACCACCGCTCCCCACGACAAACTCGCCAAGCCACTCTCACTCACTCGCTCACCCACTCGCTCACCCACTCGCTCACCCACTCGATCACCCACTCGATCACCCACTCGATCACCCACTCGATCACCCGCCCACCAATGCTCACTCGCCCACTCGCTCACCCACCCTCGCTCACCCGCCCACCCACGCTCACCCGCCCACCCACGCTCACCCGCCCACCCACGCTCCCACGCTCGCCCACTCGCTCACCCACGCTCACCCGCCCACCCACGCTCACCCACGCTCACCCACCCGCTCACCCACGCTCACCCACGCTCACCCACTCACGCTCACCCATGCTCACCCACACTCACCCACGCTCACCCGCCCACCCGCTCACCCGCCCACTCACGCTCACCCACGCTCACCCGCCCACCCGCTCACCCGCCCACTCACGCTCACCCACGCTCACCCGCCCACATATAAACCAATCATCTCACACTGGGCCCAGGAATGCTCTCGCCCACCCAACCACGCACTCACTCAATCGCTCTCACTTGTCCATTCATAGACACTCACCCTGTCACTCGCACACTCACTCAATAACTCACGCAAACGCGTATTCAATAACGCGCACACACACACTCAATAACTTACGAACACACGCTCACTCAATCACGTGCTGAATCAATAACTCAGGCACGCGTTCATCAACACTCACCCAGTCACTCACGCACACACACAGTCACTCACACACTCACCCAGTCACTCACCCAGTCATTCACCCACACACTCACCCACGCACTCACCCACGCACTCACCCACGCACTCACCCACGCACTCACCCACGCACTCACTCACCCAGTCACCCACCCAGTCACTCACCTAGTCATTCACCCACGCACTCGCCCACGCACTCGCCAACGCACTCACCCAGTCACTCACCCAGTGACTCACCCACTCACTCACCCACCCACACAGCCACCCACCCAGCCAGCCAGCCACCCACCCAGTCACCCACCCAGTCACCCACCCAGTCACCCACCCAGTCACCCAGCCACCCACCCAGCCACCCAGCCACCCACCCAATCACCCACCCACCCAGCCCCCACCCAATCACCCACCCACCCAGCCACCCCCCACCCACCCACCCAGCCACTCAGCCACCCACCCAGCCACCCACTCACCCACCCACCCAGCCACCCACTCACCCACCCACCCAGCCACCCACCCAGCCACCCACTCAGCCACCCCCCACCCACCCACCCAGCCACTCAGCCACCCAATCACCCACCCACCCAGCCACCCCCCACCCACCCACCCAGCCACTCAGCCACCCACCCAGGCACCCACTCACCCACCCACCCAGCCACCCACCCAGCCACCCACCCAGCCACCCACTCACCCACCCACTCACCCACCCACTCACCCACCCACCCACCCAGCCACCCACCCAGCCACCCACTCAGCCACCCACCCAGCCACCCAGCCACCCACCCCGCCACCCACCCACCCAGCCACCCACCCAGCCACCCACCAACCCCGCCACCCACCCAGCCACCCACCCAGCCACCCACCCCCCCACGCAGCAGGCTAGAGAACGTACGCTCAGCACTGCCACACAGGAGACTCGCTATGTACCTTACGTCACTCGGTTAGTCCGTGTGTGTTCATCTCCCCGTGTGTTCATCTCCCCGTGTGTTCATCTCCCCGTGTGTTCATCTCCCCGTGTGTTCATCTCCCCGTGTGTTCATCTCCCCGTGTGTTCATCTCCCCGTGTGTTCATCTCCCCGTGTGTTCATCTCCCCGTGTGTTCATCTCCCCGTGTGTTCATCTCCCCGTGTGTTCATCTCCCCGTGTGTTCATCTCCCTGTGTGTTCATCTCCCCGTGTGTTCATCTCCCCGTGTGTTCATCTCCCCGTGTGTTCATCTGCCTGTGTGTGTTCATCTCCCTGTGTGTTCATCTGCCTGTGTGTTCATCTCCCCGTGTGTTCATCTCCCCGTGTGTTCATCTCCCCGTGTGTTCATCTCCCCGTGTGTTCATCTGCCTGTGTGTGTTCATCTCCCTGTGTGTTCATCTCCCTGTGTGTTCATCTCCCTGTGTGTTCATCTCCCCGTGTGTTCATCTGCCTGTGTGTGTTCATCTCCCCGTGTGTTCATCTCCCCGTGTGTTCATCTCCCCGTGTTCATCTGCCTGTGTGTGTTCATCTCCCTGTGTGTTCATCTCCCTGTGTGTTCATCTCCCCGTGTGTTCATCTCCCCGTGTGTTCATCTCCCCGTGTGTTCATCTGCCTGTGTGTGTTCATCTCCCTGTGTGTTCATCTCCCCGTGTGTTCATCTCCCCGTGTGTTCATCTCCCTGTGTGTTCATCTCCCTGTGTGTTCATCTCCCCGTGTGTTCATCTCCCCGTGTGTTCATCTCCCCGTGTGTTCATCTGCCTGTGTGTGTTCATCTCCCTGTGTGTTCATCTCCCTGTGTGTTCATCTCCCTGTGTGTTCATCTCCCTGTGTGTTCATCTCCCCGTGTGTTCATCTCCCCGTGTGTTCATCTGCCTGTGTGTGTTCATCTCCCTGTGTGTTCATCTCCCTGTGTGTTCATCTCCCCGTGTGTTCATCTCCCCGTGTGTTCATCTCCCCGTGTGTTCATCTGCCTGTGTGTGTTCATCTCCCTGTGTGTTCATCTCCCTGTGTGTTCATCTCCCTGTGTGTTCATCTCCCTGTGTGTTCATCTCCCTGTGTGTTCATCTCCCTGTGTGTTCATCTCCCCGTGTGTTCATCTGCCTGTGTGTGTTCATCTCCCTGTGTGTTCATCTCCCTGTGTTCATCTCCCTGTGTTCATCTCCCTGTGTGTTCATCTCCCGACGCTTGTGCCAGGCCATGTGCACCTTGAGGCCACGTGAAGTGTCGAACGCCCGCTGGCAGGAGGTCACGGGACCAGACCCAGCAGGTGCCACGGGTCGACTGACTGAGATGACTGATGCACCACCTGTGCCCCCTACTGTGCCAACTTGCTGTGCTTTAGCCACCCGGCGCTCCGCTCGTTGTTGTGAGCGTCGCTCCTCCGCCCTCCGTTGTTGTTGGAGGGCGACTGCCTCCAACTGCCCAGTAGCGTCCTTCACGAGCCTCCTCCACAGAGGCCGATCTTGACACCGCTGGTACCAGTCATCGGCAAGTCCACTCAGCTCCACGTCCTCCTGTACCACATCACTCCATCTCTTCTCTAGCCCGTGCCGCGCCCGTTTAGCCCCCTCGATCCGGCCGAACAAAAGCTGTTTAGGCATGCGGTGGCTGGGCATGCGGGCTACATGACCCAGCCAACGCAGCCTTGCCTGCCGGAGGAGCTCACCACCACCAACACACACACAATGACAGCTGTACAAAGATCCTCCGTATAACCCTAACGGACTGTTGGGGCAAGTGTTGTTAGCGAGCACTTGTGAAGGGTGGCTGGTTTACACGCTACACTACACACTACACTACCCGCTACACTACCACTGGTTTACACGCTACACTACACACTACACTACCCGCTACACTACCACTGGTTTACACGCTACACTACACACTACACTACCACTGGTTTAAACGCTACACTACACACTACACTACCGCTGGTTTACACGCTACACTACACTACCGCTGGTTTACACACTACACTACCCGCTACACTACATGCTACACTACCGCTGGTTTACACGCTACACTACACTACCGCTGGTTTACACGCTACACTACCCGCTACACTACCGCTGGTTTACACGCTACACTACCCGCTACACTACCGCTGGTTTACACGCTACACTACACACTACACTACAGCTGGTTTACACACTACACTACACACTACACTACCACTGGTTTACACACTACACTACCCGCTACACTACCACTGGTTTACACGCTACACTACACGCTACACTACCACTGGTTTACACGCTACACTACACACTACACTACCACTGGTTTACACACTACACTACACACTACACTACCACTGGTTTACACGCTACACTACACACTACACTACACACTACACTACCACTGGTTTACACGCTACACTACCCGCTACACTACCGCTGGTTTACACGCTACACTACCCGCTACACTACCACTGGTTTACACGCTACACTACCCGCTACACTACCGCTGGTTTACACGCTACACTACACACTACACTACACACTACACTACCACTGGTTTACACGCTACACTACCCACTACACTACAGCTGGTTTACACACTACACTACACACTACACTACACACTACACTACCACTGGTTTACACGCTACACTACACGCTACACTACCACTGGTTTACACGCTACACTACCCGCTACACTACCACTGGTTTACACACTACACTACACACTACACTACCGCTGGTTTACACGCTACACTACACACTACACTACACACTACACTACCACTGGTTTACACGCTACACTACCCACTACACTACCACTGGTTTACACGCTACACTACACACTACACTACAGCTGGTTTACACGCTACACTACCCGCTACACTACCGCTGGTTTACACGCTACACTACACACTACACTACCGCTGGTTTACACGCTACACTACCCGCTACACTACCGCTGGTTTACACGCTACACTACACACTACACTACCACTGGTTTACACGCTACACTACACACTACACTACCACTGGTTTACACGCTACACTACACGCTACACTACCACTGGTTTACACGCTACACTACACACTACACTACCGCTGGTTTACACGCTACACTACACACTACACTACCACTGGTTTACACGCTACACTACCCGCTACACTACCGCTGGTTTACACGCTACACTACACACTACACTACCGCTGGTTTACACGCTACACTACACACTACACTACCGCTGGTTTACACGCTACACTACACACTACACTACCACTGGTTTACACGCTACACTACCCGCTACACTACCGCTGGTTTACACGCTACACTACACACTACACTACCACTGGTTTACACGCTACACTACACTACCACTGGTTTACACGCTACACTACACACTACACTACCACTGGTTTACACGCTACACTACCCACTACACTACCGCTGGTTTACACGCTACACTACCCACTACACTACCGCTGGTTTACACGCTACACTACACTACCACTGGTTTACACGCTACACTACACACTACACTACCACTGGTTTACACGCTACACTACCCACTACACTACCACTGGTTTACACGCTACACTACCCACTACACTACAGCTGGTTTACACACTACACTACACACTACACTACCACTGGTTTACACGCTACACTACCCGCTACACTACCACTGGTTTACACGCTACACTACCCGCTACACTACCACTGGTTTACACACTACACTACACACTACACTACCCGCTACACTACCACTGGTTTACACGCTACACTACACACTACACTACCACTGGTTTACACGCTACACTACACACTACACTACCACTGGTTTACACGCTACACTACACGCTACACTACCGCTGGTTTACACGCTACACTACACACTACACTACCGCTGGTTTACACACTACACTACACACTACACTACCGCTGGTTTACACGCTACACTACACGCTACACTACACACTACACTACCACTGGTTTACACGCTACACTACACACTACACTACCCGCTACACTACCACTGGTTTACACGCTACACTACACACTACACTACCACTGGTTTACACGCTACACTACACACTACACTACCACTGGTTTACACGCTACACTACACGCTACACTACCACTGGTTTACACGCTACACTACACACTACACTACCGCTGGTTTACACGCTACACTACCCACTACACTACCGCTGGTTTACACGCTACACTACACACTACACTACCACTGATTTACACGCTACACTACACACTACACTACCGCTGGTTTACACGCTACACTACCCGCTACACTACCGCTGGTTTACACGCTACACTACCCACTACACTACCACTGGTTTACACGCTACACTATACACTACACTACCGCTGGTTTACACGCTACACTATACACTACACTACCGCTGGTTTACACGCTACACTATACACTACACTACCGCTGGTTTACACGCTACACTACACGCTACACTACCGCTGGTTTACACACTACACTACCGCTGGTTTACACGCTACACTACACACTACACTACCACTGGTTTACACACTACACTACCCACTACACTACCACTGGTTTACACACTACACTACCCACTACACTACCACTGGTTTACACACTACACTACCCACTACACTACCGCTGGTTTACACACTACACTACCACTGGTTTACACGCTACACTACACACTACACTACCGCTGGTTTACACGCTACACTACACACTACACTACCGCTGGTTTACACGCTACACTACACGCTACACTACCGCTGGTTTACACACTACACTACCGCTGGTTTACACGCTACACTACACACTACACTACCGCTGGTTTACACGCTACACTACACACTACACTACCGCTGGTTTACACACTACACTACCACTGGTTTACACGCTACACTACACACTACACTACCACTGGTTTACACGCTACACTACCCACTACACTACCGCTGGTTTACACGCTACACTACACACTACACTACCACTGGTTTACACGCTACACTACACACTACACTACCACTGGTTTACACGCTACACTACACACTACACTACCACTGGTTTACACGCTACACTACACACTACACTACCACTGGTTTACACGCTACACTACACACTACACTACCGCTGGTTTACACACTACACTACACACTACACTACCGCTGGTTTACACGCTACACTACACACTACACTACCACTGGTTTACACGCTACACTACACACTACACTACCACTGGTTTACACGCTACACTACCCACTACACTACCACTGGTTTACACACTACACTACCCACTACACTACCACTGGTTTACACACTACACTACCCACTACACTACCGCTGGTTTACACACTACACTACCCACTACACTACCGCTGGTTTACACGCTACACTACCCACTACACTACCGCTGGTTTACACGCTACACTACACACTACACTACCACTGGTTTACACGCTACACTACACTACCGCTGGTTTACACACTACACTACACACTACACTACCGCTGGTTTACACACTACACTACACACTACACTACCACTGGTTTACACACTACACTACACACTACACTACCACTGGTTTACACGCTACACTACCCACTACACTACCACTGGTTTACACGCTACACTACACGCTACACTACCACTGGTTTACACACTACACTACACTACACACTACACTACACACTACACTACCCACTACACTACCACTGGTTTACACACTACACTACACACTACACTACCACTGGTTTACACACTACACTACACACTACACTACCACTGGTTTACACACTACACTACACACTACACTACCACTGGTTTACACGCTACACTACCCACTACACTACCGCTGGTTTACACGCACAGCAGTCCACCAACAATCCCACCACACACACACCCACACCAACTCGCCCAGCATCCCTTCAAAAGCTAACACAAAGTGCTTGCTGATGATCAATCATCAACTCTCTTTGATTCTGTCGGTAAAGTCACGGAGATGGAACATTAATAGATCGTCGCGACGTTTCGATCGTCGCGACGATCTATTAATTTTCTACCCACGCAAGTTTACCGCAGCAACCAAGGAGAATGGATTCCTGCAGTCACGAAAGCGTCAAATCAAGATGCAATCATCACTTGATGCAGCTAATCTGGCTGTGACGGTCCCACCTGATGACGGAGACTTGTGTTGCCTCCGAAAGGTCGTGATTTTATTGTTTTATTTTTATTAATTTTAATTTCATTTTTTACCTACGTGACTTTACCGAAAGCACTAAGAGTATGCGCAATCATCAACTCGATTGCATTCAACGGGGAAAAAAATGTTTACGTCCCTGGCACGTTGCATTGTGGGACGATTTAATCCGCGTCGGAATCCAGGCGGTTCTTCCAGCCCTGCCAACAGCGCGAACCGGTTTTTGTTGTTGATGATGTTGGATTAACCGGTAACCGTATGGAGGAGGAAGGGGGGGGGGCACGGTGGCTAGGAGATGTTAACTACCTCGCCTGGTATGCAGGAGGTCGTGGGTTCGATCCCGACCCTGACGCCTGCTGCTGTATATTTGGAATTTGCGTGTCTCTCTCATCATCATCACGGTGGCTAGGAGATGTTAACTACCTCGCCTGGTCTACAGGAGGTCGTGGGTTCCATCCCGACCCTGACGCCTGCTGTTGCTGTGTATTTGGAGTCTGCGTCTCTCTCTCTCATCATCATCACGGTGGCTATGAGATGTTAACTACCTCGCCTGGTATACAGGAAGTCGTGGGTTCCATCCCGACCCTGACGCCTGCTGTTGTATATTCGGAGTCTGCGTCTCTCTCTCCCCGTGGTCGCATGGAATACATTTTCTCCGGGTTCCTCCTAATTAGTTTTTTTCCCCTCCACATTTCGAATCGACGCCACCACGCGTTTAGACTCTGGCTAGTGCTGCGCATGTGATGATGACCGTGATGACGACAACAAGCCCTTTCTCGTTCGACCATCATTTGTGATGGTCAGGCTCGCTTTGAAAACAACAAAAATAGATCTTCTTGGTTCTTTCGGTAAAGTCATCACGTAGAAGGGAAATAATAAAATAATAAAAATAAAACATAATAAAATAATTCTCACGACGTTTCGGCCACAACGCAAGCAGCCGTCCTCAGGTGAAGAACAGGTCTGTCGGAAAGACAGCGTCTGTTCTTTACCTGAGGATGGCTGCTTGCGTTGTGGCCGAAACGTCGTGAGAATTGTATTTTATCATGTTTTATTATTTTATTATTTCCCTTCTACGTGACTTTACCGAAAGAACCAAGAAGGTGAATCCCTGCAGTCACGAAAGAAGCTTTACATCGAAACAAAAATAGAGTTACATAGCTCAGTGGGACCTTAGCTGATTAAATAACAAAAAATAAAAACTAAACACTTTATAGGAGGAAAGATATTCAGTTTGCAGGCGTTTCCCCGTGGTTTGGTTACCGGTTTTTATCGGTAACCGGTTGTCGATTAACACGACAAAAGCAGGGACACACATACAAAGAACTCCCCCACCCCCGTATAGCCTCGACAGATTGTCGGGGCAAGTGCTGTTGGCGAGTAGCAGCAGCAGCACCCAATGAAGGCCGGCACGCTGTCACTCGAAGGGGTGGCCAGCACCACGCCCCCCGCACCAAGTACTGTACTCATTTAAGGCTGAGCCGACCTAGGGGGGGGGAGGTCCAGGACCGGGAATCTGCCGGGTTCGTAGCGCAGTGCGCTAACCACCGTGCCACCGCTCCCCCCTCCCCCCCACACAAACACAACGATACATAGCAATGACACAAAGACAAAGATCCCCCGTATAGCCATCACAGACTGTAGGGGCAAGTGCTGCTAGCGAGTAGCACCACCGCCTATGAAGGCCGACACGGCACACGAGGGGGTGGGTGGCCAGCACCACGCCCGGCCGCCTTTGTCTCCCCAGTGGCGATGTATACTACACACCGCTACACTAGGGACTACTCATTTGAGGCCGAGTCGACCTAGAGGCGGCCCAAGGAGCGGTGCAGGTGATCGCCGTGCCGGAGGAGCTCACCGATGGGACTTTGTCCGGATCCTAACGCACTTAAATATTAAAACGCAAATGTGCAACTTGCAATGCAAAGCAATTGTATTTCTTCCATGTTGCTACACAGCCAGATGATGCGACGCAACGCTAACCTTGAACACCCAGGGAGTTCGTAAAAGTTGGAGGCGGTATAGTACTATACTACTGTAGCAGCTACTACATCTGTAGTAGCAGCTACTACATCTGTAGCAGCTACTACTACATGTGTAGTAGCAGCTACTACATCTGTAGTAGCAGCTACTACATCTGTAGTAGCAGCTACTACAGATGTAGTAGCTGCTACTACCGATCTAGTAGCTGCTACTACAGATGTAGTAGTAGCTACTACATCTGTAGTAGTAGCTACTACTACAGATGTAGTAGTAGCTACTACTACAGATGTAGTAGCAGCTACTACATCTGTAGCAGCTACTACTACATGTGTAGTAGTAGCTACTACTACAGATGTAGTAGCTACTACTACAGATGTAGTAGCAGCTACTACATCTGTAGTAGCTGCTACTACATCTGTAGTAGTAGCTACTACAGATGTAGTAGCTACTACTACAGATGTAGTAGCTACTACTACAGATGTAGTAGCAGCTACTACATCTGTAGCAGTAGCTACTACTACAGATGTAGTAGCTGCTACTACAGATGTAGTAGCTGCTACTACAGATGTAGTAGCTACTACTACAGATGTAGTAGCTACTGCTACAGATGTAGTAGCAGCTACTACATCTGTAGCAGTAGCTACTACTACAGATGTAGTAGCTGCTACTACAGATGTAGTAGCTGCTACTACAGATGTAGTAGCTACTACTACAGATGTAGTAGCTACTGCTACAGATGTAGTAGCTGCTACTACAGATGTAGTAGCTACTACTACAGATGTAGTAGCTGCTACTACAGATGTAGTAGCTGCTACTACAGATGTAGTAGCTGCTACTACAGATGTAGTAGCTACTACTACAGATGTAGTAGCAGCTACTACATCTGTAGCAGCTACTACATCTGTAGTAGTAGCTACTACTACAGATGTAGTAGCAGCTACTACATCTGTAGCAGCTACTACTACATGTGTAGTAGTAGCTACTACATCTGTAGTAGCTACTACTACATGTGTAGTGTAGTAGTAGCTGCTACATCTGTAGTAGCTGCTACATTAGTAGCTACATGTGTAGCTACTTGTGTAGCTACTTTGGCTACAAGGACAATTCTCAGTGGCAGGGTCCAGCCCAAAGGTCGCAACCGGGTACCCGATACCCGTACCCTACCCGATACCCGGCTACCCGTACCCGGCTGGGTACGGGTACCCGTTTGCGACCCTGGTGCGGCCGGGTACGGGTAAGGAATCAAAACCCGTTTGCGACCTCTGGTCCAGCCCCTGAACGTTTCTAACCGGCGAAGATTGTTATAGAGACATGCGGGGCTGTACGACGTTTCGCACGGAACATTGCAGGCCTTGGGAGAGGTTTCGCAAATGTAGAGAAGGGAGGGATGGGGAGGGATGGGGAGGGAGGGATGGGGAGGGAGGGGGAGGGGGGGTTGGGGAGGGAGGGATGGGGAGGGAGGGATGGGGAGGGAGGGATGGGGAGGGAGGGGGAGGGAGGGGGGGAGGAGGGAGGGATGGATGGATGGGGAGGGAGGGAGGGGGAGGGGGGGTTGGGGAGGGAGTGATGGGGAGGGAGGGATGGGGAGGGAGGGAGGAGGAGGGATGGGAAGGGAGGGAGGGGGAGGGAGGGATGGGGAGGGAGGGAGGGGGAGGAGGAGGGAGGGATGGGGAGGGAAGAGGAGGAGGGAAGGATGGGGAGGGAGGGATGGGGAGGGAGGGAGTGAGGAGGGGGGCATGAGAACGTGGCCGAGAAGACCCGAAGCTTCGTGCGGAGCGACAGAGCAGCTAGCCAGGTAGCTTTCACGCACCAAAAACAACAACAAAGATCCCCCGTGTAGCCTTAACAGAGTGTAGGAGCAAGTGCTGTTAGCGAGCACCTATGAAGGCCGGCACGGCACACGAGGGGGTGGGTGGCCTGCACCACGCCCGACCGCCTTTGTCTCCTCAGTGGCGATGTTTACTACACACCACACCAGGTTACTCATTTGAGGCTGAGTCGACCTAGGGGAGGCCCAGGACCGGTTCAGATAATCGTCACTGATGGTGGTGGCCGTGAGCGGGAATCGAACTCGGATCGCCAGGTTCGCAGCGCAGCGTAGCGCTAACCACTGCACCACCGCTCCCCACACACACACAGCAAAATGATGCACACAGACACACACCAATGTGTAGGCGTGTGTGATGCATTGGTGTGCACGGCATTATGTGTGTATGGATGTACACACGCACAGACTCAAATGAGTAACCTGGTGTAGCGCTGTGTGTAGTAAACATCGCCACTGGGGAGACAAAGGCGGCCGGGCGTGGTGCAGGCCACCCACCCCCTCGTGTGCCGTGCCGGCCTTCATAGGTGCTCGCTAACAGCACTTGCCCCTACACTCTGTTAAGGCTACACGGGGGGTCTTTGTCTTTGTGTGCACACGCGTGTGCACGTGTGTGTGTGTACGTGTGTGTGTGCGTGTGTGTATGTACGCGTGTGCGTGTGTACGTGTGTGTGTACGCGTGTGTACGCGTGTGTACGCGTGTGTGTGTGTACGCGTGTGTACGCGTGTGTGTGTACGCGTGTGTGTGTGTACGCGTGTGTACGCGTGTGTACGCGTGTGTGTGTGTACGCGTGTTGTGTGTACGCGTGTGTGTGTGTACGCGTGTGTGTGTGTACGGTGTGTACGTGTGTGTGTGTACGCGTGTGTGTGTGTACGCGTGTGTGTACGTGTGTCGTGTGTGTGTACGCGTGTGTGTGTGTACGCGTGTGTGTGTGTACGTGTGTGTGTACGCGTGTGTCGTGTGTGTGTACGCGTGTGTGTGTGTACGCGTGTGTGTGTACGCGTGTGTGTGTGTACGCGTGTGTCGTGTGTACGCGTGTGTGTGTGTACGCGTGTGTACCGTGTGTGTGTGTACGCGTGTGTGTGTGTACGCGTGTGTACGCGTGTGTGGTGTACGCGTGTGTACGCGTGTGTGTGTGTACGCGTGTGTGTGTGTGTACGCGTGTGTGTACGCGTGTGTACGCGTGTGTGTGTGTACGCGTGTGTACGCGTGTGTGTGTGTACGCGTGTGTGTGTGTACGCGTGTGTACGCGTGTGTACGCGTGTGTGTGTGTACGCGTGTGTGTGTGTACGCGTGTGTGTGTGTACGCGTGTGTGTGTGTACGCGTGTGTACGCGTGTGTACGCGTGTGTACGCGTGTGTACGCGTGTGTGTGTGTACGCGTGTGTGTGTGTACGCGTGTGTGTGTGTACGCGTGTGTGTGTGTACGCGTGTGTACGCGTGTGTACGCGTGTGTGTGTGTACGCGTGTGTGTGTGTACGCGTGTGTGTGTGTACGCGTGTGTGTGTGTACGCGTGTGTACGCGTGTGTGTGTGTACGCGTGTGTACGCGTGTGTGTGTGTACGCGTGTGTGTACGCGTGTGTACGCGTGTGTGTGTGTACGCGTGTGTACGCGTGTGTGTGTGTACGCGTGTGTGTGTGTACGCGTGTGTGTACGCGTGTGTACGCGTGTGTGTGTGTACGCGTGTGTACGCGTGTGTGTGTGTACGCGTGTGTGTGTGTACGCGTGTGTACGCGTGTGTACGCGTGTGTGTGTGTACGCGTGTGTGTGTGTACGCGTGTGTGTGTGTACGCGTGTGTACGCGTGTGCGTGTGTACGTGTGTGTGTACGCGTGTGTGTGTGTACGCGTGTGTGTGTGTACGCGTGTGTGTGTACGCGTGTGTGTGTGTACGCGTGTGCGTGTGTACGTGTGTGTGTACGCGTGTGTGTGTACGCGTGTGTGTGTGTACGCGTGTGTGTGTGTACGCGTGTGTGTGTGTACGCGTGTGTGTACGCGTGTGTGTGTGTACGCGTGTGTGTGTGTACGTGTGTGTGTACGCGTGTGTGTGTGTACGCGTGTGTGTGTGTACGCGTGTGTGTGTGTACGCGTGTGTGTGTGTACGCGTGTGTACGTGTGTACACGTGTGTGCGTACGTGTGTGCGTGTGTGTGTACGCGTGTGTGTGTACGCGTGTGTGTAGGTGTGTATGTGTTGATGTGTGTGTGCGTGTGTGTACGTGTGTGTACGTGTGCGTGTACGTGGGTGTGTACGTGTGTGTACGTGGGTGTGTACGTGTGTGTACGTGTGCGTGTGTACGCGTGTGTGTGTGTGTCTGTGTACGCGTGTGTGTGTGTACGCGTGTGTGCGTGTGTGTCTCTTTGCGTGTCTGTTTGCGTGTGTGCGTGCGTGTGTCTGTGTATGTGTGTACGCGTGTCTGTTTGCGTGTGTGCGTGTGTGTGTCTGTGTGTGTGCGTGTCTGTGTGTGTGTCTGTGTGTGTGTGTACGTGTGTGTACGTGTGTGTACTGTGTGTGTGTGTATGTGTGTCTGTGCGTGTGTGTCTGTGTGTACGTGTGTGTGTACGTGTGTGTGTGTACGTGTACGTGTGTGTACGGTGTGTGTGTGTACGTGTCTGTGTATGTGTGTACATGTGCGTGTGTGTGTACGTGTGTGTGTCTGTGTGTGTGCGTGTCTGTGTGTGTGTCTGTGTGTACGTGTGTGTACGTGTGTGTACTGTGTGTGTACTGTGTATGTGTGTCTGTGCGTGTGTGTCTGTGTGTACGTGTGTGTGTACGTGTGTGTGTGTGTACGTGTACGTGTGTGTACGGTGTGTGTGTGTGTACGTGTCTGTGTATGTGTGTACGTGTGCGTGTGTGTGTGTCTGTGTACGTGTGTGTGTACGTGTGTGTGTATCTGTGTGTGCGTGTGCGTTTGTTGTGTGTGTGCGCGCGTGTGTGTGCGCGCGCACACGTGTGTACGTGTGTGTACGTGTGTGTATGTGTGTGTATGTGTGTGTGCGTGTGTGTGTACGTGTGCGTGTACACGTCTGTGTGTGTGTACGTGTGTGTACGCGTGTGTACGCGTGTGTGTCTGTGTGTGTGTCTGTGCGTGTGTGTGTACGTGTGTGTGTACGTGTGTGTGTGTGTGTACGTGTGTGTGTAGGTGTATGTGTGTACGCGTGTGTACGTGTGTGTCTGTGTGTGTGTACGTGTGCGTGTGTACGTGTGTGTGTGTGTACGTGTGTGTGTGTGTGCGTGTGTGTGTGTGCGTGAGTGTGTCTGTGTGTACGTGTGTGTGTATGTGTGTGTGTGCGTGAGTGTGTACACGTCTGTGTGTGTACACGTGTGTGCGTGCGTGTGTGTACGTGTGTGTGTGTACTGTGTGTATACGTGTGTGTATGTAGGTGTGTGTGTACACGTGTGTGTATGTAGGTGTGTGTGTGTACGTGTGTGTGTGTGTATGTGTGTGTGTGTACGTGCGTGTGTGTGTACACGTGTGTATGTAGGTGTGTGTGTGTCCGTGTGTGTGTGTGTGTGTGTGTACACGTGTGTGTGTGTGTGTACACGTCTGTGTGTGTGTGTACGTGTGTGTGTGTACACGTGTGTGTGTGTACGTGTGTGTGTGTACGTGTGTATGTAGGTGTGTGTCTGTGTGTGTGTGTGTACGTGTGTGTGTGTGTGTAGGTGTATGTGTACGTGTACACGTGTGTGTGTCTGTGTGTGTGTGTACGTGTGTGTACGTGTGTGTGTGTGTGTGTAGGTGTGTGTGTACGTGTACACGTGTGTGTGTGTGTACGTGTGTGTGTGTGTGTAGGTGTGTGTGTACGTGTACACGTGTGTGTGTGTAGTTGTATGTGTACGTGTACACGTGTGTGTGTCTGTGTGTGTGTGTACGTGTGTGTGTGTAGTTGTATGTGTACGTGTACACGTGTGTGTGTCTGTGTGTGTGTGTACGTGTGTGTGTGTAGGTGTATGTGTACGTGTACACGTGTGTGTGTCTGTGTGTGTGTGTACGTGTGTGTGTGCGTGTAGGTGTATGTGTACACGTGTGTGTGTCTGTGTGTGTGTGTGTACGTGTGTGTGTAGGTGTATGTGTACGTGTACACGTGTGTGTGTCTGTGTGTGTGTGTATGTAGGTGTGTGTGTGTAGGTGTGTGTGTACGTGTACACGTGTGTAGGTGTGTGTGTAGGTGTGTGTGTAGGTGTGTGTATAGGTGTGTGTGTAGGTGTGTGTGTACGTGTACACGTGTGTGTCTGTGTGTGTGTGTAGGTGTGTGTGTACGTGTACACGTGTGTGTCTGTGTGTGTGTAGGTGTGTGTGTAGGTGTGTGTGTACGTGTACACGTGTGTGTCTGTGTGTGTGTGTACGTGTCTGTGTGTAGGTGTGTGTGTACGTGTACACGTGTGTGTGTCTGTGTGTGTGTACGTGTGTGTGTGTGTGTAGGTGTGTGTGTACGTGTGTGTGTGTGTAGGTGTGTGTGTACGTGTGTGTCTGTGTGTGTGTCTGTGTGTGTGTCTGTGTGTGTCTGTGTGTGTGCGTGTGTGCGTGTGTGTGTGTGTGTAGGTGTATGTGTACGTGTACACGTGTGTGTGTGTACGTGTACACGTGTGTGTGTGTGTGCGTGTGTGCGTGTGTGTGTGTGTAGGTGTATGTGTACGTGTACACGTGTGTGTGTGTGTACGTGTACACGTGTGTGTGTGTGCGTGTGCTCACCTCTCTGTGCGAGGCAGACGACTCCGAGGAAGGCTGCAGCAGCAGCAGCGAGCAGGCGAGACGACAGCGCCATGGCGACCAGAGAGAGAGGGAGAGGGGGGGGGGCGAGGGAGAGGGGGGGGGGGCGAGAGAGAGAGGGGGGGAGAGAGAGGGGGAGAGCGAAGAGAGAGGGGGGGGGAGAGCGAAGAGAGAGGGGGGGGGGGCGAAGAGAGAGAGAGGGGGGGAGAGAGAGGGGAGAGCGAAGAGAGAGGGGGAGAGAGAGAGGGGAGAGGGGGGGAGAGAGAGGGGAGAGCGAAGAGAGAGGGGGGGGGGCGAGAGAGAGAGAGGGGGGGAGAGAGAGGGGAGAGCGAAGAGAGAGGGGGAGAGAGAGAGGGGAGAGGGGGGGAGAGAGAGGGGAGAGCGAAGAGAGAGGGGGGGGGGGCGAAAAGAGAGGGAGAGAGGGGGGGGGCAAAGAGAGGGGGGAGTCAGAGAAGAGAGGGGGGGGGGTCAGAGAAGAGAGGGGGGGCGAGAAGAGGGGGGGGGAGAGGGGGGGGAGAGAGAAGAGAGGGGGGGGCAGAGAGAGGGGGGGAGATGGAAGGGAGAGCGAAGAGGAGAAAGAGGGCGAGAGGGGGGGGCCGAGAAGAGGGGGGGGAGAGCGAAGATAGGGGGGGGGGCAGAGAAAAGAGAGGGGGGGGAGAGCGAAGAGAGATTGTGGAGAGAGCGGGAGATACGACGATGACGACGACGACGACGGAGGGGAAGATGGGAGGAGAGCTTCAAGGGGAGATGTGGAGAGAGTGGGATATAGACGACACTCTGTGTAGAGGAACCACAGGGAGAGAGCGAGAGAGAGAGAGCGAGAGACGCGGAGATGGAGGAGAGAGCGAGAGAAGATGGAAACGAAGAGAATTGGGGGAGATGGAGAGAGAGGAGAGAGAGAGAGGGGGTGGGGGAGCTAAAGACGAGATGGAGGGAGGCGATGTTAAAATCACAGCGCTGTAACAATGACCCCACTGCGTTAGCCTATGTCTCTCTCTGTGTGTGTCTGTGTCTCTCTGTGTCTCTGTCTGTCTCTGTGTCTCTGTCTGTCTCTGTGTCTCTGTCCGTCTGTCTCTCTCGGTGCGCTCCCTCGATCTCCCGTTAGATACCACAGCGGTAACAATGTAGAGAAGAGAGGCCGTCGCAATACTAATCACTCGGCGCGTCCGTCTTCAGCCGTCGTCGCTACCGTTGCCGCAGACGCAGCAAAGAGAGAAGAGGAGTAGGAGGAGAGGGGAGGGAGAGGTGGGAGCGAGAGGGGAGAAATCGGAGGGAGGAGGAGGAAGAGAAGAATAAGAGATGGAGGATGAGAGCGAGAAAACGCGACCCGTTGGCTCTGCTCGCCATGCAAATGAATGAGACGAGTCCATTCCAACCACCCCCCCCCACCAACGTCTCGCGCCCCCCCGCCCCCATCTCGCCCTCAACACTTGGACCCGTTGGAGCACGCGGGGGGGGGTGTTTGTTGGCGCCTGGGAAACACGATCTACCCTCTGGGTGGTGTCACCGAATTATTTTTATTTTTTGACTCCTCTGAGTGGGGGGAAAGGGGGGAGGGGGCTGTGGGGGGGAAAGGGGGGGGAGGGGCTGTGGGGGGAAAGGGGGGAGGGGCTGGGGGGGAAAGGGGGGAGGGGCTGTGGGGGGAAAGGGGGGGAGGGGCTGGGGGAGGGGCTGTGGGGGAAAGGGGGGAGGGGCTGGGGGGAAAGGGGGGAGGGGCTGGGGGAGGGGCTGTGGGGGGGAAAGGGGGGAGGGCTGTGGGGGGAAAGGGGGGAGGGGCTGTGGGGGGAAAGGGGGGAGGGGCTGTGGGGGGGAAAGGGGGGAGGGGGCTGGGGGGGAAAGGGGGGAGGGGCTGTGGGGGGAAAGGGGGGAGGGGCTGGGGGGGAAAGGGGGGAGGGGCTGTGGGGGGAAAGGGGGGAGGGGCTGTGGGGGAGGGGAAAGGGGGGAGGGGCTGTGGGGGGAAAGGGGGGAGGGGCTGGGGGGAGGGGAAAGGGGGGGGAGGGGCTGGGGGGGGAAAGGGGGGAGGGGCTGGGGGGGGAAAGGGGGGAGGGGCTGTGGGGGGAAAGGGGGGAGGGGCTGTGGGGGGAAAGGGGGAGGGGCTGGGGGGGAAAGGGGGGAGGGGCTGGGGGGGAAAGAGGGGAGGGGCTGGGGGGAGGAAGGGGGGAGGGGCTGGGGGGTAAAGGGGGGAGGGGCTGTGGGGGGAAAGGGGGGAGGGGCTGGGGGGAGAAAGGGGGGAGGGGCTGTGGGGGGAAAGGGGGGAGGGGCTGTGGGGGGAAAGGGGGGAGGTGCTGGGGGGAGAAAGGGGGGAGGGGCTGTGGGGGAAAGGGGGGAGGGGAGGGGCTGGGGGGGGAAAGGGGGGAGGGGGCTGTGGGGGGAAAGGGGGGAGGGGCTGTGGGGGGAAAGGGGGGAGGGGCTGGGGGGGGAAAGGGGGGAGGGGAGGGGCTGGGGGGGGAAAGGGGGGAGGGGCTGTAGGGGGAAAGGGGGGAGGGGCTGGGGGGGAAAGGGGGGAGGGGCTGGGGGGGAAAGGGGGGAGGGGCTGGGGGGGGAAAGGGGGGAGGGGCTGGGGGGAAAGGGGAGAGGGGCTGGGGGGGAAAGGGGGGAGGGGCTGGGGGGGGAAAGGGGGGAGGGGCTGGGGGGGGAAAGGGGGGAGGGGCTGTGGGGGAAAGGGGGGAGGGGCTGGGGGGGGAAAGGGGGGAGGGGCTGGGGGGGAAAGGGGGAGGGGTTGTGGGGGGAAAGGGGGGAGGGGCTGGGGGGAAAGGGGGGAGGGGCTGTGGGGGGAAAGGGGGGAGGGGCTGGGGGGGGAAAGGGGGGAGGGGCTGTGGGGGGAAAGGGGGGAGGGCTGTGGGGGAAAGGGGGGAGGTGCTGGGGGGAGAAAGGGGGGAGGGCTGTGGGGGAAAGGGGGGAGGGGAGGGCTGGGGGGGGAAAGGGGGGAGGGGCTGTGGGGGGAAAGGGGGGAGGGGCTGTGGGGGGAAAGGGGGGAGGGGCTGGGGGGAAAGGGGGGAGGGGAGGGGCTGGGGGGGGAAAAGGGGGGAGGGGCTGTAGGGGGAAAGGGGGGAGGGGCTGGGGGGGAAAGGGGGGAGGGGCTGGGGGGGAAAGGGGGGAGGGGCTGGGGGGGGAAAGGGGGGGAGGGGCTGGGGGGGAAAGGGGAGAGGGGCTGGGGGGGAAAGGGGGGAGGGGCTGGGGGGGGGAAAGGGGGGAGGGGCTGGGGGGGGAAAGGGGGGAGGGGCTGTGGGGGAAAGGGGGGAGGGGGCTGGGGGGGGAAAGGGGGGAGGGGCTGGGGGGGAAAGGGGGAGGGGTTGTGGGGGGAAAGGGGGGAGGGGCTGGGGGGGGAAAGGGGGGAGGGGCCTGTGGGGGGAAAGGGGGGAGGGGCTGGGGGGGAAAGGGGGGAGGGGCTGTGGGGGGAAAGGGGGGGAGGGGCTGGGGGGGGAAAGGGGGGAGGGGCTGGGGGGGAAAGGGGGGAGGGGCTGTGGCAAAAACTCTGGACCCGTTTCCACTTTCACCGTCTCATCAGCAGGCCCAGGCTTTACTTGAACCATCGGTTCATCACAAGCAAAAACTCTGGACCCGTTTCCACTTTCACTGTCTCATCAGCAGGCCCAGGCTTTGCTTGAACCATCGCTTCATCACAAGCAAAAACTCTGAACCGGTTTCAACATTCAATGTTTCATCAGCAGGGGCAGGCTTTGCTTGAACCATCGGTTCAACACAAGCAAAAACTCTGGACCCGTTTCCACTTTCACCGTCTCATCAGCAGGCCCAGGCTTTGCTTGAACCATCGGTTCATCACAAGCAAAAACTCTGGACCCGTTTCCACTTTCACTGTCTCATCAGCAGGGGCAGGCTTTGCTTGAACCATCGGTTCATCACAAGCAAAAACTCTGGACCCGTTTCAACATTCAATGTATCATCAGCAGGCCCAGGCTTTGCTGGAACCATCGGTTCATCACAAGCAAAAACTCTGGACCCGTTTCAACATTCAATGTTTCATCAGCCGGCCCAGGCTTTGCTGGAACCATCGGTTCATCACAAGCAAAAACTCTGGACCCGTTTCAATATACCCTCCCACATCCCCCGCCCCTCGGAATGGCTCCCCGAGGCTTGCCGTGACGTAAGGGACCACGTGGTGACGTACAGGCAACGTAGACGATTAGAGCCGTAAAAAAAGATCGTTTTAAAATATATGTTACATTTTTAATGATAGAATATCGTGTTGTCATCGAGTAAGACATAAGTAGACCAAGTTTGCAGTCGATGCCACATTGGGAAGTGGGTTAAAATTGAGTTACAAGATTTGAGGATACGACAACAACGACAGCCAGATTGAGTTAAAAATAAAATATTAAAAAATCACGATTTAATGAAATGTACTGTCCGAGCTGCCCCTCTCCCTGCCCCCTCCTCCCCATCGCCCCTCCCCTCCTTCCACATCCCCCGCCCCTCGGAATGGTTCCCGGGGCTTGCCGTGACGCAAGGGACAATTATAGCCGTAAAAAAGATCGTTTTAAAATATATGTTACATTTTTAATGATAGAATATAGTATTGTCATCAGTATGACATACGTATAACAAGTTTGTAGTCGATGCCACATTGGGAAGTGGGTTAAAATTGAGTTACAAGATTTGAGGATACAACAACGACAACAACAACGACAACAACGACAACAGACAGAGTTAATTAAAAGCGTGTAATAATAATAAAAATTAACCCGTAAAAACAAAGTTTTTCACTATAAATCCTTTGTATGCGTGGCGGCTCGAGTCCTCTCGTCCTCTGGCTTGAGATGGCTGCCACCTATGGGTCAGATGATTGTCTGCCACCATTAAGCAATTGGTAATTAAATATAAAAAAAAAATTCCCTAAACAGTGTAAAATTTTGGAATTTTTTTTCACGAAAATCAATTGTCACGCTCAACGAGTCTGTGTGCAAAATGTCAGCTCGATTGGATCACGGGAAGTGGGTTAAAAAACGACCGAAAGATTTGCACGGTCGTAAGCGCGCAAACAAGCGAACTTAATATAAAGGATTTAAAAAGCACACACGACAAGAAAGGCGAAAAAAAATCACCCAACACACCTTAGGGCCGTCCATAAATGACGTCACGAACCTGGGGGGGGGGGGGGGTCAGACATTAGTGACGATGTGTGACGAGGGGAGGGGGTGGGATTTGAGAAATGTGACGTCACGTCACAATGCGCAACTTCAAATAAATATAGGCAACACGTTCTACTTAATTAAATAGACTTTTTAATGAATGTTTTCTCCTACAACATCAGAGTGCAGCGCCACATTAAATACGCACTACAATGACAATAGTTTAGATTTGAAGCATTTTTCCATTTAAAGCGTTCGTGACTGCAGGGATTCATCTTCTTGGTTCTTTCGGTAAAGTCGTCACGTAGAATGGAAATAATAAAATAATAAAAATAAAACATTATAAAATACTATGCAGGGATTCATCTTCATTGTTCTTTCGGTAAAGTCACGTAGAAGGGAAATAATAAAATAATAAAAATAAAACATAATAAAATAGTAATGTTTTATTTATTTTATTTTATTATTTCCATTCTACGTGACTTTACCAAAAGAACCAAGAAGATGATTTGAAGCATGTTCAATTTTCAAAATGGAAATATGGTTTTGGGGGGGGGGGGGCAGAGCTTTGTGACGTCATATTTGAGGGGGGGGGTCTGACTTTTTGTGACGCCATGTGACGAGGGGGGGCCTCTTACACAGACGACGCTAAAGCACCCCCCCCCCCAATCCGGCCAGGCAAAGCCCTACCGAGGTTCAATCTTGACTTAAAGCTTTCGCGACTGCAAGAATTCACATTGTTTGGGTCTTTCGGTAAAGTCACGTAGATAGGTTCAAAGAAAATAACAAAAAAAATTAAAACAAAAATCACAAAAAACTACCACGTTTCGATCTCAACACAAGCGTTCGAAACGTGGTAGTTTTTTTTTCTTGGTTCTTTCAGTAAAGTCACGTAGAAGGGAAATAATAAAATAATAAAAATAAAACATAATAAAATAATTCTCACGACGTTTCGGCCACAACGCAAGCGGCCGTCCTCAGGTGAAGAACAGGTCTGTCGAGAAGACATGGGGTGAGTGGTGGACATGGGGTGAGTGGCTGGACATGGGGTGAGTGGCTGGACATGGGGTGAGTGGTTGGACATGGGGTGGGTGGTGGACATGGGGTGGGTGGTGGACATGGGGTGAGTGGTGGACATGGGGTGAGTGGTTGGACATGGGGTGGGTGGTGGACATGGGGTGGGTGGTGGACATGGGGTGAGTGGTGGACATGGGAATTGTAAACCTCACCTTCCCCCCCCATTAGGCGCACCGAATGGTACAGCCCAAATCATGACCTCATCTCAATGCTTAGTGTATGGTGGTGGTGGTGTTGGAGGGGGTGGGGTTGGGAAAATTGAAATCAACATTTGAATTTATTAGAGGTGATGGTTTGGGGCGGGGAGAGGTGTAATTATTTATTTATAAATCTCATCAAAGGTGGGGGCATTAGCCGTTATTTCATTATTTAATTGTATTATGAGAGTTTTTATTGGCTGCTATTATTATTATCATCATTTTTACAGCTGCTGCTGCTACTGCCCGGCCCGGCTTTTTCACTTCCACTTAACTCACGCGGTACAAATCATAAACCCACCCTCGCTTTATAATGTGGCAACATCCAATCAATTACCCCTCTTAATTGGGGGGGGGGGGGGTGCGACGAGAGAGAAGGGGGGAGAGAGAGAGAGGGGCGGGTCACGTGACGTTCATTCGTTCCATCTAATCGTCATTATCGGGGACAATTGCGTTATTCATTGAATTGTACGCGGGATGATGCACTTCCAGACAAATGTTTCCCTGACCCAGAGGTCGCAACCGGGTACCCGATAACCGTACCCTACCCGATACCCGGCTACCCGTACCCGGCCGGGAACGGGTAGCCGGGTAGCCGTTTGCGACCCTGGTGCGGCCGGGTACGGGTAGGCCGTGAGTCACTGGTGAGTCACCGTTTGTCACTCATTTCGCAACGTCTTGTCTCTTCTCACGATTCAAGTTCCTAGAATCAACCCACCCGCGCCTGCAACATGGCTTCATCCCAGAGGTCGCAATCAGGTACCCGATACCCGTACAGGTAGGGTACGGGTACGGCCGGGTACGGGTACCCGTTTGCGACCCTGGTGCGGCCGAGTGCGGGTAAGGAATCAAAACCCGTTTGCGACCTCTGACCTGACCTCGCCTCTGCGTAGCCTCAACAGACTATTGGGGGCAGGTGGTGAACACGGGGGGAGGGGTGGGGGCCGTGTGGTCACTACCATCCCTCGCACCGGCCGCCTTTGTCTCCCCAATGCTGATTTAGTTTTGGTTTTATATTTAAGGGCGGGGAGCGGGGGGGGGGGGAATTAAACTTATTTAAGGCTGAGTAGACCTATACGGAAGGCTCAGGACCGGGTTCGGATATTTTGGCCGGAGGCGAGAGTAGAACTCGGGTCGCAATGCGAGATGTTAACTACCTCGCCTGGTCTACAGGATGTCGTGGGTTCGATCTCGATCCTTGACGATGCCTGCTGCTGTATACTTGGAGTTTGCGTGTCTCTCTGTCTGTCATCATCATCACAGTGATGAGATGTTAACAACCTCGCCTGGTCTACGGGAGGTCGTGGGTTCGATCTCGATCCTTGACGATGCCTGCTGCTGTATACTTGGAGTTTGCGTGTCTCTCTGTCTGTCATCATCATCACAGTGATGAGATGTTAACAACCTCGCCTGGTCTACAGGAGGTCGTGGGTTCGATCTCGATCCTTGACGATGCCTGCTGCTGTATATTTGGAGTTTGCGTGTCTCTCTGTCTGTCATCATCATCACAGTGATGAGATGTTAACTACCTCGCCTGGTCTACGGGAGGTCGTGGGTTCGATCTCGATCCTTGACGATGCCTGCTGCTGTATATTTGGAGTTGGCGTGTCTCTCTGTCTGTCATCATCATCACAGTGATGAGATGTTAACTACCTCGCCTGGTCTACGGGAGGTCGTGGGTTCGATCTCGATCCTTGACGATGCCTGCTGCTGTATATTTGGAGTTTGCGTGTCTCTCTGTCTGTCATCATCATCACAGTGATGAGATGTTAACAACCTCGCCTGGTCTACGGGATGTCGTGGGTTCGATCTCGATCCTTGACGATGCCTGCTGCTGTATATTTGTAGTTTGCGTGTCTCTCTGTCTGTCATCATCATCACAGTGATGAGATGTTAACAACCTCGCCTGGTCTACGGGAGGTCGTGGGTTCGATCTTGATCCTTGACGATGCCTGCTGCTGTATATTTGGAGTTTGCGTGTCTCTCTGTCATCATCATCATCACAGTGATGAGATGTTAACAACCTCGCCTGGTCTACGGGAGGTCGTGGGTTCGATCTCGATCCTTGACGATGCCTGCTGCTGTATATTTGTAGTTTGCGTGTCTCTCTCTCTCTCATCATCATCACGGTGGCTAGGAGATGTTAACTACCTCGCCTGGTGTACAGGAGGTCGTGGGTTCGATTCCGACCCTGACGATGCCTGCTGCTGCATATTTGGAGATTGCGTGTTTCTCTCTCTCTCATCATCATCTTCGCCGAAGCTACAATTTGTAGTTGCCAGTGTAGTAGTGGATAGTAGTGTATTGGTGTAGTCGTGTGTAGTAGTGTAGTGGATAGTGTAGTGTAGTAGTGCATAGTAGTGTAGTAGTATTCATAATATAGGTTTTTTGGGTCAGATCGCGTTATTTATAAATGTGTCGTAACCCTCCACCACCCGACACGGCCAATCAGTAAAAAAAGTGTCACGTTGACAAAAGACAAATTAATTGACTTCTTTAGCCCACCGGTGGTGCGCTGAAGAGAGAATCAACAGCATTTAAAAATGTGACTAGTTCGACGTTTCGCTGATAATTACAATCAGCCTCATCGGGCAAGAATGGTGAAGCTCTCCTGTTGCTTCCGGTCTTAAATAGAAGCAGCATCAGGGTGACGTCATCATTTTATTAAATTCAATGACGTCATTATACTGGTAGGAACGAAGTGAACCAGCGTACAATAGATTATATCGTCCGTCCGTCCGTTCGTGTAGCAGCATCGCCCCCTACTGCAAACACTTGGCAGGACCCTACAAAAACCTTTAGACTCAGTGAGGCTTTCCTGGCTAAACAAGTGTAACATTCCCTTATAATTCCCTGAGATAGTTTTTAATTAAAACATTTAAATAAAAAATTAACTCACAGCGGCCTAAAGCCTACAGCTAGGCCTAAAGCCTAGAACTAGGCCTCAAACTCTCCCTTCGTATCGTACCCCGCCATTTCATTCTATTATAGCCATTCATTTGTTCGTTCCTACCAGCCCACCCCGCAGGGACCTGTTTTAATTAAATTCAATCTGGTGCAGTGATTCGAGGCAAGGAGGGGGAGGGTATTGCCTCGTGAAGGACGCTACTGGGCAGTTGGAGGCAGTCGCCCTCCAACAACAACGGAGGGCGGAGGAGCGACGCTCACAACAACGAGCGGAGCGCCGGGTGGCTAAAGCACAGCGAGTTGGCACAGTAGGGGGCACAGGTGGTGCATCAGCCAGTCATCTCGGTCATCTCGGTCAGTTGACACGTGGCACCTGCTGGGTCTGCCCCGTGACCTCCTGCCAGCGGGCGTTCGACACTTCACGTGGTAGCCTCAAGGTGCACATGGTCTGACACAAGCGTCGTGGTGACGTCACCGCCACTTAGTGGCGAATGGCGGTTGTTGTTGTGTTTGTGTCTTTGTGTGTTTGTGTGTTTTTGTGGGTGTGTGACTGGCTCCGGGTTTAACAGCAGAGGTCTCACTCCATATCAGTCAAGCGGCAATATCTTTTCATCGGTTGCGTAACGCTGTGTGGAAGCTGCTACCTGGTCTGTCGCTCCGCACGAAGCTTCAGGTCTTCTCGGCCACGGTCATTCCCTCCCTACTCTACGCTTGCGAAACGTGGACCCCCCCTAATGGAACATCTTCGCCGGTTGGAAACATCCATCCTGGGTTTAACCTGCAGGCTGGATTGTGTGAGGAGCTCACAAATCCTTGAAAGATCTGGGCAGAGGAGGGGTGGGAGGGGGTGGAGGTGGACGTGATAAAGAGGGTCTGTTAGGGGGTCACGAGGGGGTAGGGGAGGGGTGGGAGGGGGTAGGGGAGGGATGCGAGGGGGTGGAGGTGGGCGTGTTAGAGGGTTTGATAGGGGATCACGAGGGGGTAGGGGAGGGATGGGAGGGGGTGGAGGGGCGAGGGGAGGGAGAGAATGGGCGTTCGAGGTTGAGGCTTTCATTGAGGAAGTTTATTCCAGTGAACAAAAACGCGGTTGGCTTCCCCCCCCCCGCACCCACCACCGACACTAAGCGGTGCTCATTTTATCGACCCCGCAAGGGATGATGGGAGTGACGACGGTTCTGAACTCACAAACCATCGAAACGTGGCTTGGCCTGGTGCGGTGAGGGGGGAGTGGTGGCACAGTGGTTAGCGCACCGCATTAGGAAACCCGGAGGGCCGCCTGCCCGCCACGCCAGCGTTGACCGGCGCGGTGAAGTATGGTCAAACGACCCTCACCGCCCCCCTGCCCCGGTGACCGACACAAGAGTCACTTCCCCGGTGGATTTCACAAAGCAGCTGCGACCTTACGAAGGTTTAAAAAGTATAACCCGTAAAAAACAAAGTTTTTCACTATAAATCCTTTATATGCGTGGCGGCTAGAGTCCTCTCGTCCTCTGGCTCGAGATGGCTGCCACCTATGGGTCAGATGATTGCATTGCACCATTAAGCAATTGGTAATTAAATATCATATTTTTGTCCTAAAAAGTGTAAAATTTAGGAAAAAAATTTTCACGAACATTAATTGTCACGCACAACGAGTCTGTGTGCAAAATGTCAGCTCGATTGGATCACGGGAAGTGGGTTAAAAAACGACCGAAAGATTTGCACGGTCCTAAGCAAGCAAGCGAACTTAATATAAAGGATTTAAAAAGGGTTCAATTAATGGGCTCCATCTTGTCTTGTGTGTGTCGTGGGGGGGGGGGGGGTGACGGTGGCATCCGTAGAGTTGATCCGATACGAGTAGAATCGCTCATTCGCGATCATCCGGCGCGTGCGGTGCACTCTACGCCGCAATTGATTTTTTTGTGGCGTTTAGTTTGTTCTACGGGAACCTCATTTGCCAGTAAAAATATGATAATTGTTTTTTTTTGCGCCTTTTGGCGTCATCTGGTCCAACCCATGTGAGACTAGGCTCTAAGGAAAGCTGTCTCGGGTGTGGACCAATCAACTTCAAGGACAGTGCATACATTATCAGAGTTGTGTCTTTTGTTTGCATTACGACTGCAGGTATTGCGGTCTATGCAAACATGACTCCTTGTAAAAAGGTGTCAGTTTTGTTGCCAGATAGAAGGGTAAAAAAACAATTATCGTTGAGTTTGTTGTTCCTGCCTTGCCGCATACCTCCGACTGGCGCGGTTTGCCACGCACGGTACCAAAGGAGTTCAACGCACGCACGCGCGTACGTGTCGCGCGCGTCTTTACCAATCATCCGGCGCGTGCGGTGCGTAACGGCTGGCTCTGTATTCGAATGGTGGGCGGTCGGTACGGGTGGGGGGCGGGCGGGCGGGCAAAGCGGTTTGGTCGCGGCGAGTGGAATTTGAAGACGCTTTGGCCAAACAAATCAGCGGGTCCCTGTGGCCAGAGCCAGTGCAGCAACAAGGTTGTCGAGATACGACGTTATGGGGGGGGGGGGGGGGTGGTTCCTCCAACTTGAAAACGAGAGTGTAAACTAAACTATCTTTTTGGTTCTTTCGGTAAAGTCACGTAGAAGGGAAGTAATAAAATAATAAAAATATCACATAATAAAATCAAAAAATTCTCACGACGTTTCGGCTACAACGCAAGCAGCCGTCTTCTGAAGACAGCTGCTTGCGTTGTAGCCGAAACGTCGTGAGAATTTTTTGATTTTTTTATGTTTTATTTTTATTATTTTATTACTTCCCTTCTACGTGACTTTACCGAAAGAACCAAGAAGATGAATCCCTGCTGCAGTCACGAAAGCTTTAATGTACTAAACTATTTTAGCAAAAAACAAAATTAATTGGTCTCAGGAATCCCAGGCAGGAGACTGCCAACACCTGCACCACCAGGGCCCCTTTTTTCCACAGGCGCATCCGAGCCAAGCCAGCGCGGGGCCAGCACGGTACGGGTGGGTTTTCCACTGGCACATCCGAGCCAAGTCAGCACGGTACGGGTGGGTTTCCCACTGCCACATCCGAGCCAAGTCAGCACGGTACGGGTGGTTTTTCCACTGGTGCATCCGAGCCAAGTCAGCGCGGGGTGGGGGGGGGGGTCTGGCACGGTACGGGTAGTTTATTCCACTGGCGCATCTGAGCCAAGTCAGCGCGGGGGCCAGCACGGTACGGGTGGGTTTTCCACTGCCACATCCGAGCCAAGACAGCACGGGGGGGGGGGGGGGGGAGGAGGTCTGGCACGGTACGCGTGGTTTATTCCACTGTGGCTGTTTGCCGGGCCGAGCTGGAACCAACCCGTGGTGGATTCGCTCACGTGGCAGGGAGGAGGAGGGGGGCGCCAGGCAGAGGTCGCAACCAGGTACCCGACACCCGTACCCTACCCGTACCCTACCCGATACCCGTACCCTACCCGATACCCGTACCCTAACCCGATACCCGTACCCTACCCGATACCCGTACCCTACCCGATACCCGCACCCTACCCGATACCCGCACCCTACCCGATACCCGTACCCTACCCGATACCTGTACCCTACCCGATACCCGTACCCTACCCGATACCCGTACCCTACCCGATGCTCGTACCCTACCCGATACCCGGCTACCCGTACCCGGCCGGGTACGGGTAGCCGACCCTGGTGCGGCCGGGTACGGGTAGACCGTGAGTCACTGGTGAGTCACCGTTTGTCACTCATTTCCCAACGTCTTGTCTCTTCTCACAATTCAAGTTCCTAGAATCAACCCACCGGCGCCTGCAACGTGGCTTCATTCCAGAGGTCGCAATCGGCTACCCGATACCCGTACCCTACCCTTACCCGGCCGGGTACGGGTAGCCGGGTATCGGGTACCCGATTGCGACCCTGGTGCGGCCGGGTACGGGTAAGGGGGGGGTTAAGGAATCAAAACCCGTTTGCGACCTCTGGCGCCAGGCTCGTTGGCCGCGCGTGTTGTGACGTCAGAAGCTCGGCTTGGCATGCGCGGTGGAAAAAATCAACCCGGCCCCGCACCCCCCACCCCCCCACCGAGCCGCACCAGGCCTGGCTCGGCGTGGCTCGGTTGCGCGGCATAAAAAAATAACAACAAGAGGCATTAGCCGGAGGCGTCCGCCCGCTAAAAAGAGTTTAGTGCCGACGCCTCTCCACCTATAACACCTCGGCCGCCCGAATGCTAAAAAATATATTATATCTGCGACGCCGCGCACCGCACAGACCGGCGCGTGACGGTGGGGGGTGGTGGCGGAGGGAAAACCGCGCGAAACGTCACCCCCCCCCACCCTCTCCCCACCCCCCCCCCCCCGGCGTTTACAAAACATCTCGTCGGCCGCGAGATTCGTCCGTGAACCTCGCCAGGGCTTCTGTTTGTAAGCAAAAGCTGATTCGTCTTCTTGGTTCTTTCGGTAAAGTCACGTAGAAGGGGAGTAATAAAATAATAAAAATTTCAACGTTATAAAATACAATTCTCACGACCTTACTATTAAAATTCCTTCCCTTTGTTACTGCTAACCTTACCTCCTCCCTTTGTTGCTGCTAATCCTACATAATGCACGGGCATAATATGACTTTGAGACCCCCCCCCCACCTCCTACGCATTCTACAAGTAGTGACTAATCCCATATCTGAATTTTCCATAAATATGCAAAATTCCTCTGTTGATATGCAAATTCCTTTGTCAAGGCGCCCTTCCCCCTCTAACCCAGCTTAAATATACGCTGCCAAGCCTGGTGGTGCTCATTCAGACGCTGTCTTTCCGACAGACCTGGTCTTCACCCGAGGGCGGCTGCTTGCGTTGTGGCCGAAACGTCGTGAGAATTGTATTTTATTATGTTTTATTTTTATTATTTTATTATTTCCCTTCTACGTCACTTTACCGAAAGAACCAAGAAGATGAATCCCTGCAGTCACGAAAGAAGCTTTAAATCGAAATTCAAAAGCTGTTTGTTGTTTTTTTTCTTCAAATTTTTAATTCTCTTATAAAGTAAATATAATCTATCCTTCAATATTAATATTACAGATTATTAACAAACACCTCACTTCACAGCCACGTCACCCCACACCCACTCTGCCCCCGTAACCCCCGCCACACCTGCCCAGCCGCGGACGCAGCTACAACGACCGTCGCTGATCCCCCGACAAATCTGACAATAATTAGCTAAATCATCCCCCGCGCCCCCCCCCCCTACTGCCCCCCTCCCCCCACTACCCCCCCAAAATTCATTCCCACCCCACACCCCCCCCACCCCCACAATTAATTTTCCCACCGACAGTCAACCGGGGGCCTTGGTTTAAGACGCACGAACGCATCCTGCCGCTCGCCTAGTTCGCGAGGCCTAGTCGAGGCCTAGTCGAGGCCTAGTCGATGCCTAGTCGAGGCCTAGTTCGCGAGGCCTAGTCGAGGCCTAGTTCGCGAGGCTTAGTCGAGGTCTAGTCGAGGCCTAGTCGAGGCCTAGTTCGTGAGGCCTAGTCGAGGCCTAGTTCGCGAGGCCTAGTCGAGGCCTAGTTCGCGAGGCTTAGTCGAGGTCTAGTCGAGGCCTAGTCGATGCCTAGTCGAGGCCTAGTTCGCGAGGCCTAGTCGAGGTCTAGTTGAGGCCTAGTCGATGCCTAGTTCGCGAGGCCTAGTCGAGGTCTAGTCGATGCCTAGTCGATGCCTAGTTCGCGAGGCCTAGTCGAGGCCTAGTCAAGGCCTAGTCGTGACGCGGCTCCGGGCTGCTGCCTGGCAGGGCACGGCGGGGCCAGCGTGGTCCAGTGAGGCCTAGAAGGGCATAGAAAAGTCGAGTTCTACCCAGCAAGTCCTAGCAAAGCCCGATCCCAACCAAACAAGACGAGGCAAGGCCTAGTTTCTGTTTTCGCAAGGCGCATTTAGCAAGTCGTAAATAAAGCCCGTTTCTGTGTAGCAAGGTCTAGCAAGGTCTAGCAAAGTCTAGCAAAGTCTAGCAAAGTCTAGCAAGGCCTACTTCTGTCTTATAAGGTCGGGTAAGGCTGGTTTTGTCTGCCTTGCAAGGCCCAGCAAGGCCAGTGCAGTCAAGCAAAGCTCAGTTCAATCTAGCACATCCGAGCCAAGTCTAGCAAAGGTCTAGCAACGCCTAACTCTAACAATGTCCAGCGGCGGGGGGGGTCTAAGTTCCGTCGAACGAGTCCCAAAGCAAAGCCTCATCCAGTCGGGCGAGGCCTAGCGAGGAGGCCTAAAGCTCCTCGATTCTAACAAGTGCCCGGTGACCGCCTCCTCAGAGCCTGAGCTCGCCTAGCCGGGCTACCCGTGAGCTCAAGTGAAACCCCCCCCCGAGTTGGTCGTCACCCACCGCCAGCCCCGCCAGCCCCGCCAGCCCCGCTAGCCCCGCTAGTCCTCCTCGTCGCGGAGGAGGTCACGGGGGGCGTCCCCGTCGGCCTGGCCGCGAGCGAACGCCGCGGGGGGCGTGGGGGGGCGGCTCCGAGTCGTCGCCGCCGCCGCCGGGAGCTGGAGAGCGGCCGCCGCCGCCGCCGCCGGGAGGGCCCGGCTCCCCCGTGGAGGTCGCGGGGGGAGGGGCGGGCGGGGGGCTCTCGTAGCGCTGGGAGGCGATGGCCGCGTGGTGGGACATGCTGCGTCGCACGATGTCGCCCTTCCGCCACAGAGTGATCTCCTGCGGGGGGGCGGGGGGGGTAGTGTGGGGGGTGGCGGGGAGGGGGGGGCGGCGGGGAGGGGGGGTTAGTGGGGGGCCGTGGGGGGGGGGGCAGCACGCGGGTTGTGACGATGTCAGTGACAAAGGCAAGAGGTGTCCCGTGTAGCCGACAAGGCAGGCTGTTGGCGCAAGTGCCGGTAGCACACACGGGGGAAAGAAAGGCAAAGATCCCCCGTACAGCCTGATCAGGCTGTTGGGGCAAGTGCTGTTAGCGAGCACCTATGAAGACCGGCACGGCACACGAGGGGGTGGGTGGCCAGCACCACGCCCGGCCGCCTTTGTCTCCCCCAGTGGCGATGTTTACAACACACCGCTACACCAGCTACTCATTTGAGGCCGAGTCGACCTAGGAGAGGCCCAGGACCGGTTGAGGTGTTCGCCAATGATATTGGTGGGCATGAGCAGGGATCGAACTGTGGTGATCGGGGGTTCGTAGCGGAGCGCGTCAACTGCTAACGCTTCACAAGAACAATGCGCGCACATATCATGTTACATCAGCCACACACACGCGCGCACGCACGCACACACACACGCGCGCGCGCGCACGCACGCACACACACACAAACATCAATGATACACTGCCACTGAGAAGATATCGGTGTCACGTCGGCTTGCCACTGATATCTTGGGGGGGGGGGAACGCAGAGGGCTTGCAAAACCTCACTGCCCAGCAAAGTGCGCGCCGAGAACATTTGAAAATATATTTCGGACACTTTCTAACAAAGCTGGCGTTTGAATCACGCGATGCGCTGGCTGGTCAATATCGCAAGCAGCGCGTCATCGTCATCGCGATGACGTCTGTGACACGCGCAGACGGGGGCACGGGCTGCGCGTGCCCCGGCCAGCGCACGTGCGCACTTCAACACGCGGGCGTGCATGAACACCCCCTGTTAACAACCGCTGGCCACGTAAGGTGCGAAAGAAGTTCAACGTGCATACGTGCAACACGCGCGCACGAACGCACGCCCTCTACCGGTAAAGAGTTGCACTGCGGGCCACTCACACACCACACACACCACACCACACAGCACACACACACAGCCCCCACACACACCCCACACACACACCACACACTCCACACACACACCCCACACACAGCCCAGACACACCCCACACACACACCCAACACACCCAACACACCACACACACACACCCCACACACACACCACACACTCCACACACAGCCCAGACACACCCCACACACACACCCAACACACCACACACACACCCCACACACCACACACACCAAACACACCTCCCACAGACACCCACCCCAGACACACACCGCACACACACCACACACACACCACACACCCCAACGCTACAGCACTGATCCAAACACCCACATCCGCTGCAGTGGTGAGCACGTGCTGGTGAGCGTGGCAGCGGTGAGCCCGTGGTTGGTGGTGGTGAGCGTGGTGGTGAGTGTGGTGGTGAGCGTGGTGGTGAGCGTGGTGAGCGAGCGTGGTGGTGAGCGTGGTGGTGAGCGTGGTGGTGGTGAGTGTGGTGGTGGTGAGCGTGGTGGTGGTGAGTGTGGTGGTGGTGAGCGTGGTGGTGAGCGTGGCGGTGGTGAGCGAGCGTGGTGGTGTAGAGCGTTGTGGTGAGCGCACGGTGGTAGTGAGCGTGGTGGTGGTGAGCTCGTGGTTGGTGGTGGTGAGCGTGTGGTGGTGGTGGTGGTGAGCGTGGTGTTGGTGGTGAGCATGGTGGTGAGCGTGGTGGTGAGCGTGGTGGGGAGCGCACGGTGGTGGTGAGCGTGGTGGTGGTGAGCTCGTGGTTGGTGGTGGTGAGCGTGTGGTGGTGGTGGTGGTGAGCGTGGTGTTGGTGGTGAGCATGGTGGTGAGCGTGGTGGTGAGCGTGGTGGGGGAGCGCACGGTGGTGGTGAGCGTGGTGGTGGTGAGCTCGTGGTTGGTGGTGGTGAGCGTGTGGTGGTGGTGGTGGTGAGCGTGGTGTTGGTGGTGAGCATGGTGGTGAGCGAGGTGGTGAGCGTGGTGGTGAGCGTGGCGTGTTTATGGCTCATGAATTAGTGAGAGGTCTGAGTGGCACAGAGAAGGGGGGGGGGTGGAGAGGGCGGTTGAAATGGGGGGGGGGCAAGAGGTAGGGAGAGAGGGGGTAGGGATGGGGGGGGGAGGGGGTAGGGATGGGGGGGGGGCGGGGGGTCGAGGGGGGAGGGAGGGATGGGGGGGGTAGGGATGGGGGGGGGTCGAGGGGGTAGGGATGGGGGGGGGTCGAGGGGGTAGGGATGGGGGGGGTCGAGGGGGTAGGGATGGGGGGGGTCGAGGGGGTAGGGATGGGGGGGGGTCGAGGGGGTAGGGATGGGGGGGGGAGGAGAGGGGGTAGGGATGGGGGGGGGTCGAGGGGGTAGGGATGGGGGGGGGAGAGAGGGGGTAGGGGATGGGGGGGATCGAGGGGGTAGGGATGGGGGGGATCGAGGGGGTAGGGATGGGGGGGGGTCGAGGGGGTAGGGATGGGGGGGGCAGGAGGAGAGAGGGGGTAGGGATGGGGGGGGGGGAGAGAGGGGGTAGGGATGGGGGGGGGTCGAGGGGGTAGGGATGGGGGGGGGAGAGAGGGGGTAGGGATGGGGGGGGATCGAGGGGGTAGGGATGGGGGGGGGAGAGGGGGTAGGGATGGGGGGGGTCGAGAGGGTAGGGATGGGGGGGCAGGAGGAGAGAGGGGGTAGGGATGGGGGGGGGAGAGAGGGGGTAGGGATGGGGGGGGGGTCGAGAGGGTAGGGATGGGGGGGGCAGGAGGAGAGAGGGGGTAGGGATGGGGGGGGGAGAGAGGGGGTAGGGATGGGGGGGGAGGAGGAGAGAGGGGGTAGGGATGAGGGGGGGTAGGGATGGAGGGGGGGGGGCGGGGGGTCGAGGGGGGAGGTAAGGGATGGGGGAGGGGAGTAGGGATGGATGGGGAGGGAGGAGCAGAGAGGGGGTAGGGACGGGGGGGGGTCGAGGGGGGGGGCGTGTGAGAGCGATGAGCTGCGCTCCGAGCTGTGACCGCGACTGAATCATTGATGGGCAGAGGAGCGAGAGAGAGAAGTGCAAATGGACGTGGAGTGGGGGGCGGGGGGCAGCGCCGCGGGGGGGCAGCGCCCGATTCTGCCAACGTAGACACAACGTAGACACAACGTAGACACACACACAGACACACACGCAGACACACACACACACACAGACACACACACAGACACACACGCAGACACACACGCAAACACACACACACACACACGCAGACACACACACACACACGCAGACACACGCAGACACACACACACACGCAGACACACGCAGACACACACGCAGACACACACGCAGACACACACGCAGACACACACGCAGACACACACGCAGACACACACACGACACACGCAGACACACACAGACACACACGCAGACACACACGCAGACACACACGCAGACACACACGCAGACACACACGCAGACACACACGCAGACACACACGCAGACACACGCACACACACACGCAGACACACACGCAGACACACACACACACACGCACACACACACGCAGACACACACACACAGACACACACGCAGACACACACGCAGACACACACGCAGACACACACGCAGACACACACGCAGACACACGCACACACACGCAGACACACGCACACACACACACGCAGACACACACGCAGACACACACGCAGACACACACACACACAGACACACACACACACACAGACACACACGCAGACACACACGCAGGACACACGCAGACACACACGCAGACACACACGCAGACACACACGCAGACACACACGCAGACACAAACACAGACACACACAGACACACACGCAGACACGCAACGCACGCATATATACAGACACACACACACGTGTATACATACACACGCGCGCGTTTATACACACACGCGTTTATACACACACACGCGCGTACACACACGCGCGCGTACACACACGCGCGCGTGTACACACACGCGCGCGTACACACACGCGCGCGTACACATACACACACGCGCGCGTACACATACACAGACAACAACAACCGCCATTCGCCACTAAGTGGCGGTGACATCACCACGTTGAGGTCACGTGAAGTGTCGAACGCCCGCTGGCAGGTCACGGGGCAGACCCAGGTGCCACGAGTCGACTGACTGAGATGACTGAGATGACTGGCTGATGCACCACTGTGCCCCCTACTGTGCCAACTTGCTGTGCTTTAGCCACCCGGCGCTCCGCTCGTTGTTGTGAGCGTCGCTCCTCCGCCCTCCGCTGTTGTTGGAGGGCGACTGCCTCCAACTGCCCAGTAGCGTCCTTCACGAGCCTCCTCCACTGAGGCCGATCTTGACACCGCTGGTACCAGTCATCGGCAAGTCCACTCAGCTCCACGTCCTCCTGTACCACGTCACTCCATCTCTTTTCCAACCCGTGCCGCGCCCGTTTAGCCCCCTCGATCCGGCCGAACTGTTTAGGCATGCGGTGGCTGGGCATGCGGGCTACATGACCCAGCCAACGCAGCCTTGCCTGCCGGAGGAGCTCACTGATGGGACTTTGCCCAGATCTTTCAAGGATTTGTGAGCTCCTCACACAATCCAGCCTGGTTAAACCCAGGATGGATCGTAGGCAGGCCAGCCTAAATGTTTCTAACCGGCGAAGATGTTCAATTATGGGGGTCCACGATTGACTGTGGCCGAGAAGACCTGCAGCTTCGTGCGGAGCGACAGACCAGGTAGCTTCCACACAGCGTTACGCAACCGATGAAAAATTAATGCGCTCAACTGATTCGGAGTGAGACCTCTGCTGTTAAACCGGAGCCGGTCCATGAGCACACTGCCCAGGTATGGGAAACTCTCCACAACTGCCCCATCACCAATTGGGAGTTGTGGGGGGTGTTCGATGGTACAAAATACCCAGGCAGGTGCTTAGTTTTGGTGGGGCTGATGATAAGGCCCCACCTCTTAGTGGCAAGCTCCAGTCTCAGCAGCAGCGCCTCCAACTCCTCCTCTGAGTGAGCAGCAATTACCAGATCGTCGGCATACATAACGTAGTTGACCAATAGGGAGCCATCCCTTGATCGCACCCGGGCGTCGATCAGCCTCCCATTATATCTGTACCAAATGGAAATTCCCCCGGTACAGCTATTGAAGGCTTCACGAACTACGTAGTCGAAATAGATGTTAAATAATGTGGGAGCCAGAGGACATCCCTGTCGCACCCCAAGGTGTACAGGGAAAGGCTCCGACTCCCGGCCACGTAGTTTTACCCGGGCCCGCTCACCATCATGAAGGTCCTTAATGATCGTGAGCAGAGGGTCAGGGACTCCGAAAGCACGAAGAACAACCCAGAGCCCAGCCAGTGGCGGAGAGTCGAGCCGGGGTCACGGGGGGGGTCACGGGGAGGGGGTCACGGGGAGGGGGTCACGGGGAGGGGTCACGGGGAGGGGGTCACGGGGAGGGGTCACGGGGGGGGGGGGGGGGGGTCACGGGGAGGTGGTCATGGGGAGGGGGTCACGGGGAAGGGGTCACGGGGAGGGGGTCACGGGAGGGGGTCACGGGGGGGGGGGTCACGGGGAGGGGGTCACGGGGAGGGGGTCACGGGGGGGGGGGTCACGGGGAGGGGGTCACGGGGAGGGGGTCACGGGAGGGGGTCACGGGGGGGGGGGTTTCGCGGCACCGCGACGCCACGGACCGCACCTCAAGGGGCCCCCCGCGCGCGTGCCGCCCCTAGGTAGGCTCAGCCGCGACTCACCTGTTGCTTGAAGTACCTCCTCTCCTCCTCGTCGATGAGGACGAGGTTAAGGAAGTAGCGCACGCTGAACTTCTTGTTTACGTCGCGCATCGTCGGAGTGAGGTCGTAGCCGGCGAGGAACAGGCGGATGGGGATAGACTCACCTGGTGAGGGGGGGGGGGTGAGTGAGTGAGGGGGTGAGTGAGAGGGTGGGTGAGGGGGTGAGTGAGAGGGTGGGTGAGGGGGGTGAGTGAGGGGGTGAGTGAGGGGGTGAGTGAGGGGGTGAGTGAGTGAGGGGGGGTGAGTGAGTGAGGGGGTGAGTGAGTGAGGGGGTGAGTGAGGGGGTGAGTGAGAGGGTGGGTGAGGGGGTGAGTGAGGGGGTGAGTGAGGGGGTGAGTGAGTGAGGGGGTGAGTGAGTGAGGGGGTGAGTGAGTGAGGGGGTGAGTGAGAGGGTGAGTGAGGGGGTGAGTGAGAGGGGTGAGTGAGTGAGGGGGTGAGTGAGTGAGGGGGTGAGTGAGTGAGGGGGTGAGTGAGTGAGGGGTGAAGTGAGTGAGGGGGTGAGTGAGTGAGGGGGTGGTGAGTGAGGGGGTGAGTGAGTGAGGGGGTGAGTGAGTGAGGGAGTGAGTGAGTGAGGGGGTGAGTGAGTGAGGGGGTGAGTGAGTGAGGGGGTGAGTGAGTGAGGGGGTGAGTGAGTGAGGGGGTGAGTGAGTGAGGGGGTGAGTGAGTGAGGGGTGAGTGAGTGAGGGGGTGAGTGAGTGAGGGGGTGAGTGAGTGAGGGGGTGAGTGAGTGAGGGGGTGAGTGAGTGAGGGGGTGAGTGAGTGAGGGGGTGAGTGAGGGGGTGAGTGAGTGAGGGGGTGAGTGAGTGAGGGGTGAGTGAGTGAGGGGGTGAGGTGAGTGAGAGGGTGAGTGAGTGAGGGGGTGAGTGAGTGAGGGGGTGAGTGAGTGAGGGGGTGAGTGAGTGAGGGGGTGAGTGAGTGAGGGGTGAGTGAGTGAGGGGTGAGTGAGTGAGGGGGTGAGTGAGTGAGGGGGTGAGTGAGTGAGGGGGTGAGTGAGTGAGGGGGTGAGTGAGTGAGGGGTGAGTGAGTGAGGGGGTGAGTGAGTGAGGGGGGTGAGTGAGTGAGGGGGTGAGTGAGTGAGGGGGTGAGTGAGTGAGGGGGTGAGTGAGTGAGGGGGTGAGTGAGTGAGGGGGTGAGTGAGTGAGGGGGTGAGTGAGTGAGGGGGTGAGTGAGTGAGGGGGTGAGTGAGTGAGGGGGTGAGTGAGTGAGGGGGTGAGTGAGTGAGGGGTGAGTGAGTGAGGGGGTGAGTGAGGGTGAGTGAGTGAGGGGGTGAGTGAGTGAGGGGGTGAGTGAGTGAGGGGGTGGAGTGAGTGAGGGGGTGAGTGAGTGAGGGGGTGAGTGAGTGAGGGGGTGAGTGAGTGAGGGGTGTGAGTGAGTGAGGGGGTGAGTGAGTGAGGGGGTGAGTGAGTGAGGGGGTGAGTGAGTGAGGGGGTGAGTGAGTGAGGGGGTGAGTGAGTGAGGGGGGGTGAGTGAGTGAGGGGGTGAGTGAGTGAGGGGGTGAGTGAGTGAGGGGGTGAGTGAGTGAGGGGGGTGAGTGAGTGAGGGGGGTGAGTGAGTGAGGGGTGAGTGAGTGAGGGGGTGAGTGAGTGAGGGGGTGAGTGAGGGGGTGTGTGTGAGTGAGGGGGTGAGTGAGTGAGGGGGTGGTGAGTGAGGGGGTGAGTGAGTGAGGGGTGAGTGAGTGAGGGGTGTGTGAGTGAGGGGGTGAGTGAGTGAGGGGGTGAGTGAGTGAGGGGGGTGAGTGAGTGTGGGGGTGAGTGAGTGAGGGGTGAGTGAGTGAGGGGGTGAGTGAGTGAGGGGGTGAGTGAGTGAGGGGGTGAGTGAGTGAGGGGGGTGAGTGAGTGAGGGGGTGAGTGAGTGAGGGGGTGAGTGAGTGAGGGGGTGAGTGAGTGAGGGGTGAGTGAGTGAGGGGGTGAGTGAGTGAGGGGTGTGAGTGAGTGAGGGGGTGAGTGAGTGAGGGGGTGAGTGAGGTGAGGGGGGTGAGTGAGTGAGGGGGTGATGTGAGTGAGGGGGTGAGTGGGAGGGGTGAGTGAGGGTGGTGAGGGAGTGAGGGTGAGTGAGGGGTGAGTGAGGGTGAGGGGGTGAGTGA
>NC_136339.1:4547001-4657252 GCF_964198595.1 Lampetra fluviatilis
AAGCGGAAATAACTTATAAACTTAACCCGAAACGGCGTGAACAAGTTCGCCATTTCTCAAATAAAATAAAATAAAAAAAGAACAAAAACGCCTTCTAAACTCGCTGGCCGTTGGGGCGAGTCTTGTCCGTCCGTAAGCAGATCTGATGCGCGCGTGTGTGTCTTTGTCTGTCTCCGTGTCACTGTGTGTGCCTCTTACGCGAGTGCGTGCGTGCCAGTGTGGCTCACGCGTCTGCATGCGCCCACACTGCTTTACAAAAGGGGCCTTCATAATTGGGAGCACGAGTGAGGTGTGATTTTTTTTTTTGGCCTACTCTTTCACACGCTGGCCCAAGCGTCGTCGTAAGAAGTTACCCAACTCTTTACCCCACCCAACAATTGACCAGTGCGTAAAACGCGTGCTTGCGGATGTACGCACACGGTCTTGGGCGCGCTAATGCCTGCTCAAGAGGAGTGATCACCAACTCCTACTGTTGACTACGGGGACGATCAAGCCCTGTTAACCACAGAGTTGATCACCACCGCCTCACTCTGTTGGCTACGGGGGCGATCAATAATCCCTGTTAACCACAGAGTGATCACCACTGCCTCACTCTGTTGACTACGGGGGCGATCAATAATCCCTGTTAACCACAGAGTTGATCACCACCGCCTCACTCTGTTGGCTACGGGGGCGATCAATAATCCCTGTTAACCACAGAGTGATCACCACTGCCTCACTCTGTTGACTACGGGGGCGATCAATAATCCCTGTTAACCACAGAGTGATCACCACCACCTCACTCTGTTGACTACGGGGGCGATCAATAATCCCTGTTAACCACAGAGTGATCACCACCGCCTTACTCTGTTGGCTACAGGGGCGATCAATCCCTGTTAACCACAGAGTTGATCACCACCACCTCACTCTGTTGGCTATGGGGCGATCAATCCATGTTAACCACAAAGTGATCACCACCGCCTCACTCTGTTGGCTACATGATGATGACTTCCTCTTACTCACAAAGTGATCACCACCACCTTACTGTTGGCTACGGGGGTGGAAGGGTGGATCAATCGTCGTGATGCTCTGGAAGTGATGACACCATACCCCACCCTCCCTCCCCACCACCATCCGCACAACCAGTCAACTCATCTTGGAGCTCAGGAGTTTTGTGCTATTTTCATCCTGCGTTTCTGGGTTTTTTTTTTCCCCTCTCTTCTGCGTCACAGTCGTCGTCGTCGGAGGCGCTCTCCGTCGAGCGCCCGCCAACAGCGTCTCTACGGAACCATAACTTAAAAAATAAACCATTCGACCGTTTAAAAACAACAACATCAACGACGACAATCAACAACGACGACGAGGAGAGGAGGAAACGGGCAAACATCACAAAAACAAAAGTAAGATGGGTAAAAGAAATTAAAACAGAAAATATTCAGACTTTCCCTGCATGCCCCTCCTCATCAATTCTTCTCTTCCCTCCCCGCACGCACCTCCCCCCCCCACCCACCATTTCCCCCCCCCCGCAACCTCCCCCCCCTTCTCCACCCCCACCAGCCCACCCTCCGCGCCATCACATGACGTGGTAGCGGTACAGATAGGTGTCCTCAATGGTCCAATCGGACGGCAGGTCAGTGGCCGGGTGCGAGGTCATGTGACTCTGCATGGCGGCCATGTTGGGGCAGTATGCGCGACAGACGGTGCAGCGGTAGGGCTTGGCGCCGCCGTGCGTCCGCAGGTGCTTGGTCATTGCCGAGTGGTCGCGGGAGCGCTGCCCGCACAGCACGCACTCAAACGGCTTCTCGCCTGCGAAGACACAAAAACAACGATGGGACGACCCGTCGAGGGGCATTTGTGAAGAGCAGCTTCGTGGTCCATTCGGATTCCTCCAATAGAAATAAAACACATTCCCTCCTGCGGAGGGAGCTGGTAGGAACACGTCGGGTTGCTCGGTCAATGGCCTGCAGGATCAACGGCCAGGGCGTGGTGTATTCCGCAGATATGCCCGACTGTGAGGGCGGGCACAAGCCGGCGTGAGTAGGTTGAACGTTGAGTTTTATAAGGGCACCACGGGGGGTGACCAGCCCCTCCCCACCAAGCCCCTCCCCTCCTTCCCCACCCAGCCTCACCCTCCCAGCCCCTCCCCTCCCAGCCCCTCCCTGGCACGTTCATTGCGAGTGCAGCGAGTGGCACACACAGAGTGGTAGGTGAGTGGCACACACTGTGAGTGTGGTAGGTGAGTGTGGTAGGTGAGTAACACACACTGTGAGTGTGGTGGGTGAGTGACACACCGAGTGTGGTAGGTGTCACACACTGAGCATAGGTGAGTGGCACGCAAGGAGTGCCACGCGCGTTATCCGTGTTCATGCCGTCGTGAGTCTTCAGCTGTGAGTGTGGTAGGTGAGTGTCACGCACACACCGAGTGTGGTGGTAGGTGAGTGACACACTGAGCATGGTGGTGAGTGACACACACACACACACCGAGTGTAGTAGTAGGTGAGTGACACACTGAGCATGGTGGTAGGTGAGTGACACACACACCGAGTGTGGTGGTAGGTGAGTGACACACTGAGCATGGTGGTAGGTGAGTGACACACACACACCGAGTGTAGTAGTAGGTGAGTGACACACTGAGCATGGTGGTGAGTGACACACACACACACACACCGAGTGTAGTAGTAGGTGAGTGACACACTGAGCATGGTGGTAGGTGAGTGACACACACACACACACCGAGTGTAGTAGTAGGTGAGTGACACACTGAGTGTAGTAGTAGGTGAGTGACACACTGAGCATGGTGGTAGGTGAGTGACACACACACACACACCGAGTGTAGTAGTAGGTGAGTGACACACACACACACACTGAGTGTAGTAGTAGGTGAGTGTCACGCACACCGAGTGTAGTAGTCGGTGAGTGGCACACCGAGTGTAGTAGTAGGTGAGTGACACACTGAGTGTAGTAGTAGGTGAGTGACACACCGAGTGTAGTAGTCGGTGAGTGACACACTGAGTGTAGTAGTAGGTGAGTGTCACGCACACCGAGTGTAGTAGTCGGTGAGTGGCACACCGAGTGTAGTAGTAGGTGAGTGACACACTGAGTGTAGTAGTAGGTGAGTGACACACCGAGTGTAGTAGTCGGTGAGTGGCACACCGAGTGTAGTAGTCGGTGAGTGACACACTGAGTGTAGTAGTAGGTGAGTGACACACTGAGTGTAGTAGTAGGTGAGTGACACACCGAGTGTAGTAGTCGGTGAGTGACACACTGAGTGTAGTAGTAGGTGAGTGACACACTGAGTGTAGTAGTAGGTGAGTGACACACTGAGTGTAGTAGTAGGTGAGTGACACACTGAGTGTAGTAGTCGGTGAGTGACACACTGAGTGTAGTAGTAGGTGAGTGTCACGCACACCGAGTGTAGTAGTCGGTGAGTGGCACACCGAGTGTAGTAGTAGGTGAGTGACACACTGAGTGTAGTAGTAGGTGAGTGACACACTGAGTGTAGTAGTAGGTGAGTGACACACCGAGTGTAGTAGTCGGTGAGTGACACACTGAGTGTAGTAGTAGGTGAGTGACACACTGAGTGTTGTAGTAGGTGAGTGACACACTGAGTGTAGTAGTAGGTGAGTGACACACCGAGTGTAGTAGTCGGTGAGTGACACACTGAGTGGAGTAGTAGGTGAGTGTCACACTGAGTGTAGTAGTAGGTGAGTGACACACTGAGTGTAGTAGTCGGTGAGTGACACACTGAGCATGGTGGTAGGTGAGCGACATGCACACCGAGTGTAGTAGTCGGTGAGTGACACACCGAGTGTAGTAGTCGGTGAGTGACACACTGAGTGTAGTAGTAGGTGAGTGACACACTGAGTGTAGTAGTCGGTGAGTGACACACCGAGTGTAGTAGTAGGTGAGTGACACACTGAGTGTAGTAGTCGGTGAGTGACACACCGAGTGTAGTAGTCGGTGAGTGACACACCGAGTGTAGTAGTCGGTGAGTGACACACTGAGTGTAGTAGTCGGTGAGTGACACACCGAGTGTAGTAGTCGGTGAGTGACACACCGAGTGTAGTAGTAGGTGAGTGACACACTGAGTGTAGTAGTCGGTGAGTGACACACCGAGTGTAGTAGTCGGTGAGTGACACACCGAGTGTAGTAGTCGGTGAGTGACACACCGAGTGTAGTAGTCGGTGAGTGACACACCGAGTGTAGTAGTAGGTGAGTGACACACCGAGTGTAGTAGTCGGTGAGTGACACACTGAGTGTAGTAGTCGGTGAGTGACACACCGAGTGTAATAGTAGGTGAGTGACACACTGAGTGTAGTAGTCGGTGAGTGACACACCGAGTGTAGTAGTCGGTGAGTGACACACCGAGTGTAGTAGTCGGTGAGTGACATACTGAGTGTAGTAGTCGGTGAGTGACACACCGAGTGTAGTAGTTGGTGAGTGACACACCGAGTGTAGTAGTTGGTGAGTGACACACCGAGTGTAGTAGTCGGTGAGTGACACACTGAGTGTAGTAGTAGGTGAGTGACACACTGAGTGTAGTAGTCGGTGAGTGACACACACACACACTGAGCATGGTGGTAGGTGAGTGACACGCACACCGAGTGTAGCAGTCGGTGAGTGACACACTGAGAGCGCGCGTTACCCGTGTGCACGCGGTGGTGAGTCTTGAGCTGGTGCCGCAGCGTGAAGGTCTTGCCGCACACCTCGCAGGCGTGCGGACGCTCGCGCAGGTGACTCTTGCTGTGCGTGCGCAGCGCCGCCTCGTCGCGAAAGCGCACCCCGCACAGCTCGCACGCCAAGCGCGCCTCCGCTGCACACAGACCAGAGGTCGCAAACGGGTTTTAATTCCTTACCCGTACCCGGCCGCACCAGGGTCGCAAACGGGTACCCGTACCCGGCCGTACCCGTACCCGGCCGCACCAGGGTCGCAAACGGGTACCCGTACCCCGCCGTACCCGTACCCTACCCGGCCGGGTAAGGGTAGGGTACGGGTATCTGATTGCGACCTCTGGGATGAAGCCATGTTGCAGGCGCGGGTGGGTTGATTCTAGGAACTTGAATTGTGAGAAGAGACAAGACGTTGGGAAATGAGTGACAAACGGTGACTCACCAGTGACTCACGGTCTACCCGTACCCGGCCGCACCAGGGTCGCAAACGGGTACCCGTACAGGTAGCCGGGTATCGGGTAGGGTACAGGTATCGGGTACCCGGTTGCGACCTCTGACGCAGACCGGCTCAGGTGGCGTGGGTGGGTCGGTGAGCGGGGGTGGTGTAGATGGCGTGGCACGGATGGCAACGGGTTGATGGGTAGGTGGAGGGGGTGGCGTGGGTGGTGCAGATCGGTAGTGTGGTGTGGATGGGTGGCCTGAATGGGTCGGTGGGTGGCAACGGGTTGATGGGTGGGTGGCGTGGATGGGGGGAACGCACGGCGGGGGGGGGTGGAGACACTCGGGGAAGACAGAGAGACACGGGGGAGACACGAGGACAGATGGGGCGAGAGACGTGGGAGACGCGGTGACGATCGGGGGAGACGTGGGGGACAAACCGATGAGACGCAGGGACAGCCGGGGGGAGACAGAGGGACACGGGGAAAAAACAGGGGGACACGGGGGAGACGAGAGAGACACGGGGAGACACGGGGGAGGCAGAGGGACACACGGGAGAGACACGGGGAAGACAGAGGGAAGACAGAGAGACACAGGGAAAAAAACAGGGTGACACGGGGGAGACAGAGGGACACACGGGAGAGACACGGGGGAGACCGAGGAAAGTCAGAGAGACACGGGGAAAAAACAGGGGGACACGGGGGAGACGAGAGAGACACGGGGAAGACAGAGGGAAGACAGAGAGACACGGGGAAAAAAACAGGGTGACACGGGGGAGACGAGAGGGAGACACGGGAGAGACACGGGGAAGACAAAGGGAAGACAGAGAGACCCGGGGAAAAAACAGGGTGACACGGGGGAGACGAGAGAGACACGGGAGAGACACGGGGGAGACAGAGACACACGGGAGAGACACGGGGGAGACAGAGGGAAGACAGAGAGACACGGGGAAAAAACAGGGGGACACGGGGGAGACGAGAGAGACACGGGGAAGACAGAGAGACACGGGGAAAAAAACAGGGGGACACGAGAGAGACATGGGAGAGACAGAGGGAAGGCAGAGAGACCCGGGGAAAAAACAGGGGGACACGGGGGAGACAGGCGAACAGCCATCGCCGGTGCCCCCCCCCCCACCACGGTGTCACCGCCGCTGCGTCGCCTCTCACCCTGCACCACGGCCAGGGTTCTCTCCGTGCACTCGGTGCCCGCGCCGCGCGACCCGTCGCTCGAGTTCACTCCGTCGTCCTCCTCCTCAGAGTTGTCTCCGGCCGCCCCTCCCCCCGCCGGCGCCGCCGCCGCCCCCGCCGGAGCGGCCGCCCCTCCCCCCGCCGCGTCGTCGTCGTCGTCGGTGCGTTCCCGCTTCACCACGGCACCGCCGAGCGACGCCAGGCTCACGCCGCCGCCGCTGCCGCGGTGGTGGTGGCCGTGGCTGGAGGAGGAAGGGGTGGGGGGCGCGAGGTTTGGGTTAGGGGGTTGGTGCGTGCGCGTTTAGCTGTCATCGGTGCTGCTCCTAGCTGAAAGCACTTGCCCCGCAAGTCCATTAAGGCTATACGGTGGAGTGGGGAGCTTTGTTCTTTGTAGTTCACCATGGAGTCACCATCGCCACGATCGGCGACCACCGCGCCCATCATCGTCACCACTACCGTTTCCACTGCCATCATTATTACCACCACCACCACCACCACTATCACTCATCACTACCACCACCATCACTCATCACTACCACCACCACTCATCACTACCACCATCATCACTTCCACCACCACTAGCACCACCAATACAGCACCACTGCCATCATTATTACCACCACCACCACCATCACTCATCACCACCACTAGCACCACCACTACAGCACCACTGCCATCATCACCATCGCCACCATGTCCCTGTACCCCCGTGTCACCTCTGCGGATCCCCTTGTCCTCACAACCCCGTGTCCCTCTACCCCCCCGCGTGTCCCATTCTGCAGATCTCCGTGTCCCGTTCCGCAATCCCATCGTCCCGGTTATCCGTGTACCCCCGTGGAGGAGGGGGGGGGGGCACCTGGTCGTGGAGCGGAAGGAGACCCCCCCGGTGGGGACCCCTCCCCCCGTGGTGTCCAGGCCGTCGAGCCCGCCGCCCGAGCTGGCCGGTGAGCCTCCGTGCGAGCCGCAGAACGTCTCGTGGTTGGCCACGTCCAGCGACGCGCCGTCCAGGGACGCGTCCGAAGCCTCCACGCCCAAATCTAGACCTGCTGGGCGGGTGGGTGGACACACACACACACACGTGAGACGGGACACGGGGGGGGAGACACGGGTGAGGGGAGACACGGGGGGAGACACGGGGGCGTGAGGGGAGACAGTGGGGAGACACGGGGGACATGAGGGGAGACACGGGGGAGGAGACACGGGGGCGTGAGGGGAGACACGGGGGGGAGACACGGGGGCGTGAGGGGAGACACGGGGGGAGACACGGGGGCGTGAGGGGAGACACGGGGGGAGACACGGGGGCGTGAGGGGAGACAGTAAGGAGACACGGGGGACATGAGGGGAGACACGGGGGAGGAGACACGGGGGCGTGAAGGGAGACACGGGGGGGAGACACGGGGGCGTGAGGGGAGACACGGGGGTGTGAGGGGAGACACGGGGGGAGACACGGGGGCGTGAGGGGAGACACGGGGGGAGACACGGGGGCGTGAGGGGAGACACGGGGGCGTGAGGGGAGACACGGGGGGGAGACACGGGGGCGTGAGGGGAGACACGGGGGCGTGAGGGGAGACACGGGGGGAGACACGGGGGCGTGAGGGGAGACACGGGGGGAGACACGGGGGCGTGAGGGGAGACACGGGGGGGAGACACGGGGGCGTGAGGGGAGACACGGGGGCGTGAGGGGAGACACGGGGGGAGACACGGGGGCGTGAGGGGAGACACGGGGGCGTGAGGGGAGACACGGGGGGGAGACACGGGGGCGTGAGGGGAGACACGGGGGCGTGAGGGGAGACACGGGGGGAGACACGGGGGCGTGAGGGGAGACACGGGGTGTGAGGGGAGACACGGGGGGAGACACGGGGGTGTGAGGGGAGACACGGGGTGTGAGGGGAGACACGGGGGCGTGAGGGGAGACACGGGGTGTGAGGGGAGACACGGGGTGTGAGGGGAGACACGGGGGGGGAGACACGGGGGTGTGAGGGGAGACACGGGGGGAGACGCGGGGTGTGAGGGGAGACACGGGGCGTGAGGGGAGACACGGGGGGGAGACACGGGGGCGTGAGGGGAGACACGGGGGCGTGAGGGGAGACACGGGGTGTGAGGGGAGACACGGGGTGTGAGGGGAGACACGGGGGGGGAGACACGGGGGTGTGAGGGGAGACACGGGGGGAGACGCGGGGTGTGAGGGGAGACACGGGGACTTGAGGGGAGACACGGGGTGTGAGGGGAGACACGGGGGGAGACACGGGGTGTGAGGGGAGACACGGGGACTTGAGGGGAGACACGGGGTGTGAGGGGAGACACGGGGCGTGAGGGGAGACACGGGGCGTGAGGGGAGACACGGGGTGTGAGGGGAGACACGGGGTGTGAGGGGAGACACGGGGTGTGAGGGGAGACACGGGGCGTGAGGGGAGACACGGGGCGTGAGGGGAGACACGGGGCGTGAGGGGAGACACGGGGCGTGAGGGGAGACACGGGGCGTGAGGGGAGACACGGGGTGTGAGGGGAGACACGGGGTGTGAGGGGAGACACGGGGTGTGAGGGGAGACACGGGGTGTGAGGGGAGACACGGGGTGTGAGGGGAGACACGGGGGTGTGAGGGGAGACACGGGGTGTGAGGGGAGACACGGGGTGTGAGGGGAGACACGGGGTGTGAGGGGAGACACGGGGTGTGAGGGGAGACACGGGGTGTGAGGGGAGACACGGGGTGCGAGGGGAGACACGGGGGGGGAGACACGGGGGCGTGAGGGGAGACACGGGGGGGGAGACACGGGGGCGTGAGGGGAGACACGGGGTGTGAGGAGAGACACGGGGTGTGAGGGGAGACACGGGGGGGGAGACACGGGGACTTGAGGGGAGACACGGGGTGTGAGGGGAGACACGGGGCGTGAGGGGAGACACGGGGTGTGAGGGGAGACACGGGGTGTGAGGGGAGACACGGGGTGTGAGGGGAGACACGGGGCGTGAGGGGAGACACGGGGTGTGAGGGGAGACACGGGGTGTGAGGGGAGACACGGGGTGTGAGGGGAGACACGGGGTGTGAGGAGAGACACGGGGGCGTGAGGGGAGACACGGGGTGTGAGGGGAGACACGGGGTGTGAGGGGAGACACGGGGTGTGAGGGGAGACACGGGGTGTGAGGGGAGACACGGGGTGTGAGGGGAGACACGGGGGTGTGAGGGGAGACACGGGGTGTGAGGGGAGACACGGGGTGTGAGGGGAGACACGGGGTGTGAGGGGAGACACGGGGTGTGAGGGGAGACACGGGGTGTGAGGGGAGACACGGGGTGCGAGGGGAGACACGGGGGGGGAGACACGGGGCGTGAGGGGAGACACGGGGGGGGAGACACGGGGGCGTGAGGGGAGACACGGGGTGTGAGGAGAGACACGGGGTGTGAGGGGAGACACGGGGGGGGAGACACGGGGACTTGAGGGGAGACACGGGGTGTGAGGGGAGACACGGGGCGTGAGGGGAGACACGGGGTGTGAGGGGAGACACGGGGGCGTGAGGGGAGACACGGGGTGTGAGGGGAGACACGGGGGCGTGAGGGGAGACACGGGGTGTGAGGGGAGACACGGGGCGTGAGGGGAGACACGGGGTGTGAGGGGAGACACGGGGGCGTGAGGGGAGACACGGGGTGTGAGGGGAGACACGGGGCGTGAGGGGAGACACGGGGGCGTGAGGGGAGACACGGGGTGTGAGGGGAGACGCGGGGTGAGGGGAGACACGGGGTGTGAGGGGAGACACGGGGTGTGAGGGGAGACACGGGGGCGTGAGGGGAGACACGGGGTGAGGGGAGACACGGGGTGTGAGGGGAGACACGGGGTGTGAGGGGAGACACGGGGTGTGAGGGGAGACACGGGGTGTGAGGGGAGACACGGGGGCGTGAGGGGAGACACGGGGGCGTGAGGGGAGACACGGGGTGTGAGGGGAGACACGGGGTGTGAGGGGAGACACGGGGTGTGAGGGGAGACACGGGGTGAGGGGAGACACGGGGTGTGAGGGGAGACACGGGGTGTGAGGGGAGACACGGGGTGTGAGGGGAGACACGGGGGCGTGAGGGGAGACACGGGGGCGTGAGGGGAGACACGGGGTGTGAGGGGAGACACGGGGTGTGAGGGGAGACACGGGGTGTGAGGGGAGACACGGGGTGAGGGGAGACACGGGGTGTGAGGGGAGACACGGGGGGGGAGACACGGGGGGGGAGACACGGGGTGTGAGGGGAGACACGGGGTGTGAGGGGAGACACGGTGACGTGAGGGGAGACACGGGGGGGGAGACACGGGGTGTGAGGGGAGACACGGGGCGTGAGGAGAGACACGGGGGGGGAGACACGGGGTGTGAGGGGAGACACGGGGCGTGAGGGGAGACACGGGGGGGGAGACACGGGGTGTGAGGGGAGACACGGGGTGTGAGGGGAGACACGGGGGGGGAGACACGGGGTGTGAGGGGAGACACGGGGGGGGAGACACGGGGTGTGAGGGGAGACACGGGGTGTGAGGGGAGACACGGTGACGTGAGGGGAGACACGGGGGGGAGACACGGGGTGTGAGGGGAGACACGGGGTGTGAGGGGAGACACGGGGGTGTGAGGGGAGACACGGGGACGTGAGGGGAGACACGGGGGGAGACACGGGGGTGTGAGGGGAGACACGGGGTGTGAGGGGAGACACGGGGTGTGAGAGGAGACACGGGGTGTGAGGGGAGACACGGGGGGAGACACGGGGGTGTGAGGGGAGACACGGGGGGGGAGACACGGGGTGTGAGGGGAGACACGGGGGCGTGAGGGGAGACACGGGGTGTGAGGGGAGACACGGTGACGTGAGGGGAGACACGGGGGGGAGACACGGGGTGTGAGGGGAGACACGGGGGTGTGAGGGGAGACACGGGGACGTGAGGGGAGACACGGGGTGTGAGAGGAGACACGGGGTGTGAGGGGAGACACGGGGGGCGTGAGGGGAGACACGGGGGGAGACACGGGGGTGTGAGGGGAGACACGGGGGCGTGAGGGGAGACACGGGGGCGTGAGGGGAGACACGGGGGGAGACACGGGGGTGTGAGGGGAGACACGGGGTGTGAGGGGAGACACGGGGGCGTGAGGGGAGACACGGGGGGCGTGAGGGGAGACACGGGGTGTGAGGGGAGACACGGGGGCGTGAGGGGAGACACGGGGGGAGACACGGGGGGTGTGAGGGGAGACACGGGGTGTGAGGGGAGACACGGGGGCGTGAGGGGAGACACGGGGGGCGTGAGGGGAGACACGGGGTGTGAGGGGAGACACGGGGTGTGAGGGGAGACACGGGGGGCGTGAGGGGAGACACGGGGGGAGACACGGGGGGCGTGAGGGGAGACACGGGGGTGTGAGGGGAGACACGGGGGTGTGAGGGGAGACACGGGGGGCGTGAGGGGAGACACGGGGGGAGACACGGGGGCGTGAGGGGAGACACGGGGGTGTGAGGGGAGACACGGGGGTGTGAGGGGAGACACGGGGGGCGTGAGGGGAGACACGGGGGGAGACACGGGGCGTGAGGGGAGACACGGGTGAGGGGAGACACGGGGTGTGAGGGGAGACACGGGGGTGTGAGGGGAGACACGGGGGGCGTGAGGGGAGACACGGGGGGAGACACGGGGGGCGTGAGGGGAGACACGGGGGTGTGAGGGGAGACACGGGGGTGTGAGGGGAGACACGGGGGGCGTGAGGGGAGACACGGGGGGAGACACGGGGGCGTGAGGGGAGACACGGGGGGCGTGAGGGGAGACACGGGGGGAGACACGGGGGCGTGAGGGGAGACACGGGGGTGTGAGGGGAGACACGGGGGTGTGAGGGGAGACACGGGGGGCGTGAGGGGAGACACGGGGGGAGACACGGGGGCGTGAGGGGAGACACGGGGGTGTGAGGGGAGACACGGGGGGCGTGAGGGGAGACACGGGGGTGTGAGGGGAGACACGGGGGGCGTGAGGGGAGACACGGGGGGAGACACGGGGCGTGAGGGGAGACACGGGTGAGGGGAGACACGGGGTGTGAGGGGAGACACGGGGCGTGAGGGGAGACACGGGGGGGAGACACGGGGGGCGTGAGGGGAGACACGGGGGGAGACACGGGGGCGTGAGGGGAGACACGGGGGGAGACACGGGGGGCGTGAGGGGAGACACGGGGGGGAGACACGGGGCGTGAGGGGAGACACGGGTGAGGGGAGACACGGGGTGTGAGGGGAGACACGGGGACGTGAGGGGAGACACGGGGGGGAGACACGGGGGCGTGAGGGGAGACACGGGGGGAGACACGGGGTGCGTGAGGGGAGACACGGGGGGGAGACACGGGGCGTGAGGGGAGACACGGGTGAGGGGAGACACGGGGTGTGAGGGGAGACACGGGGACGTGAGGGGAGACACGGAGGGTGAGGGAAGACACGGGGGGCGTGAGGGGAGACACGGGGTGTGAGGGGAGACACGGGGCGTGAGGGGAGACACGGGGGGGAGACACGGGGGGCGTGAGGGGAGACACGGGGCGTGAGGGGAGACACGGGGGGGAGACACGGGGGGCGTGAGGGGAGACACGGGGGGCGTGAGGGGAGACACGGGGCGTGAGGGGAGACACGGGGAGCGTGAGGAGAGACACGGGGGGGAGACACGGTAACTTGAGTAGACAACACGAGCATAATGATGATGAATGAGAGCCCTGAGGAAACCCATGCGGAAGTGCGGGAGAACACACAAACTCCACGCAGAAAGATGCCCGCTTCGGGAGTCGAACCCAGGTCTACACTTTGGCATTCAACCGCAAGTACCCAATTCTCACAACGCACACGCATCGAATCATCGATGCCACGCAACTGAACTGCAACCGGTTGCGAGCAGTTGCACCGGAGGCCGAACTCGTCCCTCCGCTCGGCGTTTCATCGCCTCGTGCGACGCGTCTCGCTCGCTGCGATTGGCCGATGCAATCCTGACGTGGGGGTGGAGCTGACTGGAAAGGGGGGCGTGGCCACGCTGCAGGGAGGCGTGGCTAGATGCTGTGACCACGCCCACAGGCAGCATCCTCGCTGCTCAAGCGCTCGCTCAGATGTGGACAAAGCAGCCGCAAGAAACGATTCTAGTTGATCGCGAGTCGTCACCGTCCTGACCCCGTGACCTTACTGGACATCGGATTCCTCCAATATAAATTAATAGATTATGATCCGACTCTGATCCTGTCACCCCCAACCCCCACCACCAGCCCCTGCGTGACCCCGCGACCCCGCCACCTGCCTGCATCCGTCGTATTCATCCGCTGCGAGCACGGCGGCGCCACCACCGTCGCACCAGAGCACCCCTCCACCTTCGGCAAAAGTAGTCCCCCGTACTCCGCCGCCCTCACAACCGCCGCGTCCCGCCCTGCCGGAAAGTAGTCCCCGGCCGAACCGGACGCCGCCGCCGCGGCCGCAGCCGAGGCCGCGGCAGCAGCAGCAGCAGCAGCGGCAGCGCCGGCAGCGGCCGACTGCCCCGACGAAACCAGCGTGACGTCCGGCCGAGAGTCCAACATCTGGCAGGGCTTGGCGCCGTTACTCTCCTGCTTGATGGCGCCGTACTGCTGCTGCGTCTGGGCCTCCGTGTGCACCAGCAGGTACTCGTGAGCCCTCGACGCAAGCAGGTTGCCGCCGCCGCCGCCGTGATGGAGGTGCTGCTGCTGCTGCTGCTGCTGCGCTTGCTCGAGCTGCTGCTGATGCTGCTGCTGCTGGTGCTGCTGATGCTGGTGATGCTGCTGTTGTTGCTGCTGTTGTTGTTGCTGCTGCTGCTGCTGGTGCTGGTGATGCTGGTGGTGGGTGCTGGCGCTGACGATCTTGGACGCGATGCGGCGCGACACCAGCGTGGAGAAGTCGGGCAGCGGCGTCGAGCTGCCCGTGCTCTTGATGGTGGAGGCGGTGACGTGGGGCGGCGCCCCGGATGGCTTCGACGACGACGACGAAGACGACGCCGACGACGAGAAGCAGGAGGTGGCGCTCAGCACCGAGGCGGCGCTGGGAGCCCCGGGGGGAGGGGGAGGGCCCGTGGGGGGGTCCCGGTGGGGGTCCACGCGGGCTGCTAGCAGCGCCCGGGCTTCCAGCTCAGCCGCCTGGCGGGCGGGGAGGGGTAGAGGGGTAGAGGTGGATAAATTTCGATTTAAAGCTGCTTTCGTGACTGCAGGGATTCATCTTCTTGGTTCTTTCGGTAAAGTCATCACGTAGAAGGGAAGTAATAAAATAATACAAATAAAACATAATAAAAAAATTCTCACGACGTTTCGGCCACAACGCAAGCGGCCGTCCCTCAGGTGAAAACCAGGTCTGTCGAGGTGACAGCGTCTGAATGAAACAGCACACGTGCTTGGAGCATGTATATAAGCTGGGTTGGAAGGGGGGGAAAGGGCGCCTTGACAAAATAATTTGCATATCAAGAGGAATTTAGCATATTTATGGGAAATGCAGGTATGTGATTAGTGCTACTTATGCCCGTGCATTATGCAGGATTAGCAGCATCAAAAGGAGGGGATATGGGAAATGCAGGTATGTGATTAGTGCTACTTATGCCCGTGCATTATGCAGGATTAGCAGCATCAAAGGGAGGGGATATGGGAAATGCAGGTATGTGATTAGTGCTACTTATGCCCGTGCATTATGCAGGATTAGCGGCATCAAAGGGAGGGGATATGGGAAATGCAGGTATGTGATTAGTGCTACTTATGCCCGTGCATTATGCAGGATTAGCAGCATCAAAGGGAGGGGATATGGGAAATGCAGGTATGTGATTAGTACTACTTATGCCCGTGCATTATGCAGGATTAGCAGCATCAAAAGGAGGGGATATGGGAAATGCAGGTATGTGATTAGTACTACTTATGCCCGTGCATTATGCAGGATTAGCACGTGTGCTGTTTCATTCAGACGCTGTCGCCTCGACAGACCTGGTCTTCACCTGAGGACGGCTGCTTGCGTTGTGGCCGAAACGTCGTGAGAATTATTTTATTGTGTTTTATTTTTATTATTTTATTACTTCCCTTCTACGTGATGACTTTACCGAATGAACCAAGAAGATGAGGTGTAGAGGTGGTTACGGGGGGGGCGGACAAACACACCGGGGGTGGTCATGCCCGCACGCGGAATGATGCTTACAGCCACGTCCGCACCGTTTAGCCCTGGGGGGCTGAAACGGCGCTGAGATCCCTCACGCCCCACCCCTCGGTGGGGGAGTTGCTCTATAAGGCGGTCAGCCGGTGGGCTCGGGGTTCAGTGTTTAGCTGAAGCCAGTGAAGGAAGAACGGCTAGATAGGCCCTGGGACTCCGCTGGATCGCTGTCCTTCTAAGGAGCGACCAGGGCAAGCCAGTGGCGTGGCCCCGAGAGCCCAGAGCCGATGTTCTTGTAAGAGCCGGTCTGGGTACTCAGGGTGCCGTGATCCCAGCTTGGCCAGAGCTGGGTCAGCTAGCCTCCCCTAGCTCCGTAGTGGGAGGACCTGGGAGTAGGCTAGCCGGGATAGAGATCGTGGGGTCTCCCTGTTAGACGGGTGAAGGGGCCGATACCCCTTCGAGTGTTGTATACCTTGGGCTGTATAGAGTGGAACGTTTAATAAATAAGTGTGCCTCTGACTATGTCGTCCAAGTCTCTTTGAACCTACTACAGAGGGATGGGAGACAGGGTGATGGTGGTACTGATGGATGATGAGTGCATTGGGAGGTTCATAATGGCTGTGTTGGGATTGACTGTAACCTTTACCACCACCACCCTCCCTTCCACTACCCTCACCACACTCCACCACTATTCACACCATACCCTAGCACTAACCACTCCATCCCTCTTACCACCCCCTAATTCTACTACCCTCACCATTGGCCAGCACTACGCACACCACCACCACGTTCCACTACCCTCACCACCCCTTACTACTACCCTCACCACCCCATACCACTACCCACACGATCCCACTCACCACCACCCTCCCTTCCACTACCCTCACCACACTCCACCACTATTCACACCATACCCTAGCACTAACTACTCCATCCCTCTTACCACCCCCTAATTCTACTACCCTCACCATTGGCCAGCACTACGCACACCACCACCACGTTCCACTACCCTCACCACCCCTTACTACTACCCTCACCACCCCATACCACTACCCACACGATCCCACTCACCACCCTCCCTTCCACTACCCTCACCACACTCCACCACTATTCACACCATACCCTAGCACTAACCACTCCATCCCTCTTACCATCCCCCTCACTTCTACTACTACCCTCACCACCCCATACCACTACCCACACGATCCCACTCACCACCCCCTAACACTACCCTCACCACCCCCTACTACTACCCACACCACCCCCTACCTCTAACCACACGATCCCACTCACCACCCCCTACTACTTTCCTCACCATCCCATACCACAACCTACACCACCCCCCTTCCACTACCCACACCATCCCTCTCCCTACCCCCCACTTCTACTACCCTCACCATCACTCAGCACTACCCACACAATCTGTTACCTCCCCACCACTACACCCTCACCATCCCCCCCCCCCGCCAACCACCGCCCCTCAGCACCCCATCAAAACACGACCCCTTCCACCGCCAGCAGCGCTCACCTCGGCGGGCGACGCCGTCTTGAGGAGGCCCCCGTGGTTAATGAACGTGTAGCGCCCGTCCGCTCCGATGCTCTTGCTCGCCGAGTACGTCGCCCCCAGCGCCGGCTGCTGCTGCTGCTGCTGCTGCTGCACCATCGCGGCCTTCTCCAGCACCGACTGGTAGTACTGCCCGCACGCCGCCTCGAACTTCACCTCCGCCGGCGCCACCAGGTGAGGTCCGGCGGATGCGGCGGTCGCCCCGGCCGCACCGGCAGCCTTCGCTCCTCCAAAGTGCCAACCGCCGCTGCCGGCAGAACCGGCGTTCTTGTCGTACTCTCCCGACGGCGCCGCGTAGCGCTCGTCAAGCCGCGGCCGCTTCTCGGGCCACTCCTTCGCGCCTCCGGCATCGACGAGGTGCGTGTGCTCGTGCGCCGTGAGCACCGTCACGGCCACCGCCTCGGGCTGCACGCTCGCGCCGCCGTTCGGCACAACCTTCTCGATCGTGTACTGCAGCAACTGATGCTGCTGCTGCTGAGACAGCTGCTGCTGCTGCTGCTGGTGCGGCAGCGGCGCCGGCACCGGCGACGGCAGCGGCGGAGGGGGCGGCGCCGGCCTGGTCGTCGCCGCCAGCACCGGCTGTTTCTCCGGTTCGTCCACGGGGCTCCTGCCGGTCGCGGCGTAGGCCCGCCCGGCGAGCTGGTACCCGCTGGTGCCCGCCGCCGCCGCCGCCGCGTTCGTGGCGGCGGCGACGTCGGTGCCGATGTACATGACCCGCACCTCCGGCTCGCCGGCGCCTTGCCCGTCCCCCTCGCTCGCCCCCACCAGCAGCGCCGTCTCGGCCGCCGCCGCCTGGTGCAGCTTGAGGCACTGCTCGGCCAGCATCACCTCCGACTCGCTGTACTTCTTCCTGGCCGCGACCACCGCCACCGCGGCCGACGGGTCTTCGTCAGCTCCGCCAGCGCAGTCGTCGTCGTCGTTGCCGACACCACGGTCGTCACCGGCGACGTCGCCGCTCTCCGTCCGCCCGGCGCCGGCGCCGTCTTCCTCGTCTTCGACGTCGTCGGTTGCCGACAGCAGCCGGCGCACGCACTGCTCGGCGAGGATGACGCGCTGCGTGTCGTCGTAGCGGACTATCACCTCCTCGCGCACCGTCTCCTCGTCGTCCTCCTCCTCCTCCTCCTCGCAGAGACGCGCAGCCGCCGCCGACGCGCCCGCCACGCCGGCGGCGACCGCGGCACCGGCGACGTCGTCATCCTCCTCCTCGTCGTCGAACTCGGCCACGAACTGCTGCTGCTGCTGGTGGTGCTGGTGGTGGTGTAGCTGCTGGTGATGCTGCTGCTGCTGGTGGTGGTGCTGGTGGTGGTGGTGCTGGTGGTGCTGGTGGTGGTGTAACGTCGTGGTGGTCGTCACCGCCTCCTCCTCGTGCGCCACCACCACCAGCTGCTGCCGCCGCTGCGCGTCCACCTCGTCGTCCTCGTCGTCGTCGGCGGCGGCGACGATGTCGTTGCTGTGGAGCCGGGAGCTTACGTCGTCCTCCTCCATGTCGACGTCCACCCCGCCGTTGTTGGCTGCGGCCGCCGTCGCCGTGGCCACGATGGTGGTGGTGCCGTTGTTGTTGGGGTTGTTGCAGCCTTGGTCGTCCTCCTCGTCCTCCTCGTCGGCGGGGCCCACCGTCGAGGGGCCCCTCTCGATGACGAGGCGGGCCTCGGGGGAGAGACCCTGCACGGCGGCGTGGTGCAGGCCGAGGCACAGCTCCACCAGGCAGTCGATCTGCAGGAGCTGGGAGGCGTGCAGCAGGCGCGGGACCTGGTCCGCCTGCACCTCCACCGAGCCCGAGTACGCGTACTCCATGATCTGGGATGACGACGACGATGCCCGCATCCGGGGGAGAGACACGTGGGTGGGTGGTGGGGGGGAGACAGAGGGAGAGTGACGTGGCCGGGGATAGAGATGCGGGGAGACGGGGGAACACGTCGGGAAAGAGGCATGAAGGGGAGACACGAGGGGAGAGCCACAGGGAGAGAAACGCGGAGACACGTGGGTGACACACAAGAGGAGACACGTGGGTTGGGGGGGGGAGACAAATGGAGAGAGACAAGGGGAGATCGGGAGATGGATGAGACGATGGACACACAACAACACGGGGAAGGGAGAGGAGACACGTGGAGAGAGACACGTTATTATTCAAGAGCCACAGACTCATACAGACCGAGTCTTAAAACCCAGTGAGGCTTACCTGGGTAACCGAGCGTACTAAGAACACTAGTTATAGTTATTAACCCAGGGTCCCAGTCTGGGTCTCAGCGAACAGGGTGAGGAAGTTGAGCATGAACTGCACCTTCACTCGCCCCACACACTCACCCCACACATACCCCAAACACACACCCCACACCACACACACACAATGCACTCACGCACTCATCCCACTCCGAGGCTCACCTGCTCAAAGGTGAGTGGGGTGAGGAAAACGAGCGTATAGCGCATGCTTGGCTGCTTGAACAGTGCCTTCACTAGCCCCACTCGCACACCCCACTCACACACACCTCACTCACACAACACGCACTCTTCCCACGCCGACGCTCACCTGCTCGAAGGTGAGTGGGGTGAGGAAGTCCAGCATGTAGCGCAGGCTCGGCTGCTTGAACAGCGCCATCACTAGCCCCACTCACACACCCCACTCACACCCCTCACTCACACCCCACACACACCCCACTCACACCCCTCACTCACACCCCACTCACACAACACGCACTCATCCCACTCCGACGCTCACCTGCTCAAAGGTGAGCGGGGTGAGGAAGTCCAGCGTGTATCGCAGGCTCGGCTGCTTGAACAGCGCCTCCAGTGTCTTGCTGACGCAGGCAAGCACGAGCTTGTGTGCGTAGAAGCGGCGGGAGCCCACCGCTATCACCACGTCGCACAGCGCGCCCGTGCGCCGCATGCGGTTCGCCTCCGCCAGGAAGCGCACCTGGTGCTCCGGGTTTTCAATCCACATCCCGGCACAGGCCTGGAACGGCGACGCCAGGGCAGGTGAGCGGAGGGGAGGCCGGGGTGGGAGGGGGTGGGTGTACGTGGTGGTGGTGGTGGTGAGAGAGACAAGGTGAGGCGAGGTTAAGTGTGAGACAGGGAGGTAAATTCTAGATGTGAAGCTTTCGTGACTGCAAGGATTCATACTCTGGTTTTTTCGGTAAAGTCACCATGTAGGTAAAAAATGAAATAAAAATTAATTCTAGATTTGAAGCTTTCGTGACTGCAAGGATTCATACTCTGGTTTTGTCGGTAAAGGCACGTAGGTAAAACATTAAAATACTTGATACAGCTGTCGTGGCTGTGACAGTTCCACCTGAAGACGGAAGCTTGTGTTGCCTCCGAAACGTCGTGATTTTTATTTTATTTTACTTTTATTAATTTTAATGTTTTACCTACGTGACTTTACCGAAAAACCCTAAGAAATTAAAATTAATAAAAATAAAATAAAAATCACGACGTTTCGGAGGCAACACAAGTCTCCGTCATCAGGTGGGACCGTCACAGCCAGATTTGCTGCATCAAGGCCTACGTGACTTTACCGAAAGAACTAAGAGTACAGGGAGGTAAAGGCAGGTGAAGAAAGGTCAGAGGTCAGGGGGCATGTAGGAAGGTGAGGCAAGGCACAGGGGGGGTGAGAGGTCGTTACGGGAGGTGAGGTAGAGGTAATGGGAGGTGATGAGCGGTTATGGGAGGTAAGGAGAGGTGATGGGAGGTAAGAGCGATACAGGAGGGGTGAGGGGAGACAAGGTTTTGTGAGACACAGGGAGATGACATGAGGTGCGAGGAGGTAAACGGAAACATTAAAGGGAGGTGAGGAAAATTGAAGGAACAGGGAGATGAACAAGAGGGCAGGTGGGCGGAGGGTTGGTCAGATGAACGCAGATGAGTGGAGACATTGCGAGATGATGCGAGTGAAAGACACAGAGAGGTAAGAACAGGTGAGAGTAGGTCAGGAGAGGTACAGGGGGAAAGATGTCGGGGGAGGTGAGTGATAGTTAGGGGAGAGACAGAGAGGCGAGGGGGGAGGAACAGGGGAAGTTAGGTGATGAGGGAATTTGAGTTGAGAAGAAACACGGGGAGGTTATTGGAGGGAGGAAAGGGAGGCACGGGGGAGCGTCGGCCGAGATAAGGGGGAGACGCAAGTGAGGTATGTGGAGATGAGGGAAGGCGAGGGGGAGGTGATGAGAGATGGAGGTCGACACGAAGTGGTGCAGGGAGCCATGGGGGTTGAGGAAACGGAATGAACGCCGGGTTAAACTTCTGCCACAGATACAGCGGTGGGAAGCTACTACAGTACACGCAAACACGCACAGGTTTATCTTCTTGGTTCTTTCGGTAAAGTCACGTAGAAGGGAAGTAATACAATAATAAAACATAATAAAATAATTCTCACAACGTTTCGGCCACAACGCAAGCAGCCGTCTTCAGGTGGAGAACAGGTCTGTCAAGTAGACAGAGTCTGAATGGCACGCTCCAGGCTTGGAGCGACTATTTATGCTAGGATGGAGGGGCGAAGAGCGTCTTGACAAAATAATTTGTATATTTTATTACTTCCCTTCTACGTGACTTTACCGAAAGAACCAAGAAGATGAATCCCTGCAGTCACGAAAGCTTTAAATCGAAACGCACAGGTTTAGTTGCACGATCAGGTCACGTGTTAGCACAATACTGTACTTATATAGAAGCGTGATAGAGGCTCGTTCATGTAGAAAAGCACTACCGACTGCGTTGGCAAGTGTGTAGACTACATGACATTTGTATGCTCGTATACAAGTTGAATAGTCTGAAGTGTGTATAGATGTGCCCGTGTGTTTATGCATCTCCGTGTTTATATAGTCGTGTGTATGTTTGTGCATGTTTACGTATTCGACCGTGTGTTTATGTGCCTGTTTATTAGTCTCCGTGTATATGTTTGTGCATTACACGCGTGTTGCAACGTGTACGCACATCGTATGGAGAAGTACCGTATAGTATACAAGCTTATACACACACGAACAACACTGTACACAACACGTTGCTACTTACTGCACGATACAATCACAACACACACTACGGGCTATACAATTACACGATCGCACGCTAAGACCGCAGCCAATAGTACAATCGAAGCTGCTACACAATCCCATCACTCTCGCAGCATTACCAATAACTACAATTGTGTTATTACTCCGAAATTATAAACACATTATCGTCTCAATGTTGACCCTGGAGCCCTCTCGAAGCTACCACGAAGATAGAACGCCGGTTACATTTTAAAATCCGGAGACTTTCACCCGACGGATAATAACGAAATAATAAAGACGGCAAAGCTTTTCACGCACAGCTTAAAGCACGCATCATACAACCAATTATAGTTTGTCGGCGTAAGTCTAATCAATACATATTCGTCATCGGCATCGCGTTGTTTCGTTACAAATGAAGCTTTCTCGCAGTGCCGAGCTAAACGTTACAATTAACTTCTTTTAAACCGCAAATAAAAATTTGCCACGGCGGCTCTAAGCTTCGAGTCAACGCACGAACACCACCACCTTACCGCAAAATAGCGCAGCACCGCTCTGTCGTTTCTATTCAATCGTCGTCGACATTATCAACGATAGTAACAATTGACAAATGGTATTTGAACCGTAATTTTTGTGTGTTAATTTTTTTTTTTTCTAAAAAGGCCGTGAAGTTTGAGGGCAGCGGCGGCGGCGGCGTCGTCGTCGTGAGAGGCGGCGGACTGCGCTAGGCAAGGCCGCAGGCTTCGCGCCCGATCGGGGCCCCCCGCTAGGCCGCGCCCGTTTCGCCCTCGAAGCGAGAATTAGGAAATAACAACGGAGGGTTGGAGGGAAGTGATTAAATGATTTTTTGCTTTCTTCGTTTACACGAAAGGCACCGACGAGTTCTTTCGATTAAAATAAACACAGATGCCAGGCGAACGAGCAGCGATTATAAATTACAAAGGGGTTGGGGTTGGGCTGGAATTTAGCAAGGCCTGGCCGCTAGGCAAGGGCCAGGCTTTCACCACCCCGCCACGCCAGGCCAGGCCTCGGCTGGTTAATGTTGACGATGTTGATGTTCTTAAGTTGCTGCTGATGATGTTGATGATGTTAAGTGGATGTCGATGGTGTCGATGATGATGTTGCGGAGGCGTTGATGGCTACGAGATCAAATAAAGACGACGGCGTTCATGGTGGTCGCGTTATCGCGCGCCGCCTGTGTTTTGATTGTCGAGCTAAGACTGCCACTGGCGCTCTGAGTAAGCGGTGTTGATGTTGATGTCACTGCTGTTGCTGATGATGATGGTGCTGCTGCTGCTGATGATGATAATGATGATGTTGTTGTCGGTGTTAATGATGCCGATGGCAACGCCATCCTTTCTTACCCGGGCCCGCCAGCGGGCAAAAAAAAAACGAGCTAACGAGTCGAGGCCGGAACGATAAGCGAGGCGGTCACAGACACACACACAGACACCACCACTACACACACACAGATCACGCAGCGGGTTTGAAGGTAAACCAGGTAGAGAATTACAACGCGAGTAGGGGGGGGGGGTCATTCACTTGACACGAACGATGTAGTGGGGGTGGGTGGGTGGGGGAGAGACGCCACACACACACACGGGGGTACACGCGGAGACACACGGAGGAGGGGTAGGGGTGGTGGTGGTGGTAGGGGGGGGGTAAGAGGCCCCCTCACCGAACGCCACAAACCCCAGGGAACCGGCACCCGTGGGGGGTGCGGCCGAGGGGGGTGGAGGCTGTGGGAGGGGGGACAGGGGGGCGGGGTCAGTTGGGGGGGGGGATACAGCGACCCCACGTGGTAGAGAATCGGAATTTTATAAACATCAAAATATTAAATTTCGATTTATAGCTTTCGTGACTGCAGGGATTCATCTTCTTGGTTCTTTCGGTAAAGTCATCACGTAGAATGGAAAGAAGAATTTTTTGGGGGGGGGGAGATTAGATCGCTTAAATATACAACTTTCAGTTTCATATTCTCAGGTTTTTACTGTAAAGTCACGTAGGTAAAAAATTAAATGAAAAATAAAATAAAAATAAATAAAAATCACGACGTTTCAGAGGCAACACAAGCCTCCGTCTTCAGGTGGAACCGTCACAGCATGTCGTGATTTTAATTTTATTTTTTATTAATTTAAATGTTTTTATACACACTACACTACTAACACTGACACACTGCACTATACTATAGACTACACTACACTGCACTATACCCACTACACTATACACACTACACTACTAACATTACACTATAGACTACATTACACTAAACACACTACACTACTAACATTACACTATAGACTACACTGCACTACACTGCACTACCATAGACTACACTACACTATACACTACTATAGACTACACTGCACTACACTATAGCCTACACTACACACACTACTATAGACTACACTGCACTACACTATAGACTACACTACACTATAACACACGACATTGCACTATAAACACTACACTACTATAGACTACACTGCACTACACTATAGACTACACTACACTACAGACTACACTACACACACTACACTACTATAGACTACACTGCACTACACTATAGACTACACTACACACACTACACTACTATAGACTACACTGCACTACACTATAGACTACACTACACTACTATAGACTACACTGCACTACACTATAGACTACACTACAATACCCACTACACTACAACTCCACGTGGGGCTCCGGTTGCCCCCTGCGGTTGCGTCACCGTTGTCTGTGGCGGTGCCCTGAGTGACGTCACCAACCCCCTCCCCCTCCTTCCTTCCCTCCCTTCCGCCCCCTCCCCTCGACCCACGCAAAGACAAAGATCCTCCTGTATGTAGCCTCGACAGACTGATGGGGCAAGTGCCGTGAGCGAGCAGCAGGCTGACGAGAGAGGGGGGTGGATGTGGGGGCAATGCCACCACCACGCCCGGCCGCCTTTGTCTCCCCAGTGTCGATGTTTACACATAGGCACCAGGGATTCATGTTCAGGCCGAGTCGACGTAGACGAGGCCCAGGACCGCTTCGGAGATTCGTCACCGATTGTTGGCCGCGAGCGGGAATCGAACTCGGATCGCCGGGTTTGTCGTGCAGTGCTAACCGCTGTGCCACCGCTCCCTCCCCTCATTCCCCCACCCTGGACTCCCCCTTCCCCTCCCCTACTCCCCCTCCCTCCCCTCCCCACCCTCCCCTCCCCACCATCCCTCCCTCTCCTCCCCACCCTCCCTCCCTCCCCTCCACACCCCTCCCCTCCCTCCCTCCCCTCCCCACCCTCCCCTCCCTCCCTCCCCTCCCCACCCTCCCCTCCCTCCCCTCCCCACCCTCCCCTCCCTCCCTCCCCTCCCCACCCTCCCCTCCCTCCCCTCCCCACCCTCCCTCCCCTCCCCTCCCCACCATCCCTCCCTCCCCTCCCTCTCCTCCCCACCCTCCCTCCCTCCCCTCCACACCCCTCCCTCCCCTCCACACCCTCCCCTCCCCACCCTCCCTCCCCTCCCCACCATCCCTCCCTCCCCTCCCTCCCTCTCCTCCCCACCCTCCCTCCCTCCCCTCCCCACCCTCCCCTCCCTCCCTCCCCTCCCTCCCCTCACCCTCCCCTCCCTCCCCTCACCCTCCCCTCCCTCCCCTCACCCTCCCCTCCCTCCTCCTCCCCCCACCCTCCCTCCCTCCTCCCCCCACCCTCTGTCCCTCCTCCCCCCACCCTCACCTCCTCCCCCCACCCTCCCCCAACCCTTCCCCCCCACCCTTCCCCACCCTCCCCCCACCCCCCTCTCTCTCCCCCTCCCCCACCCACCCTCCTCCCCCACCCTCCCTCCCCCACCCTCCCCCCACCCTCCCCTCTCTCTCCCCCCTCCCCCCCACACCTGCGTTTGTTTTCCCGCTTCTCCTGTCTCGGCCCCCCCCCGCCGCCAACACAAAAGACAAAGGTGCCCCCTATAGCCTGAACGCGCACTTGGGGCAAGTGTTTGTTGTCGAGTCGCAACCTACGAAGGCCGGCACGGACACACGAGGGGAGGGGGGGGTCACACATCGTACCGGATACTAATTTCAGGCCGAGTCGACCTAGGGGAGGGGGCTCCGGACCGGTTCAAATCGAGAGGAGAGGTGGGAGTGCGGTCGTCACCACGCCCGGCCGCCTTTGTCTCTCCCCCCAAGTGCTGATAGCGTTCATCGTTTACACGCCGCCCCGTAGTGCTCGCTTCACGACTGAGTCTCAAACAGGCGAGGTCAGTGTGTGTCTGTGTCAGTGTGTGTGTGTCAGTGTGTGTCTGTGTGTCTGTGTGTGTGAGTGTGTGTCTGTGTGTGTGTGTGTCAGTGTGTCTGTGTCAGTGTGTCAGTGTGTGTCAGTGTGTGAGTGTGTGTCAGTGTGTGTCTGTGTGTGTCAGTGTGTCAGTGTGTGTCAGTGTGTGTGAGTGTGTGTCAGTGTGTGTCTGTGTGTGTCAGTGTGTCTGTGTGTGTCAGTGTGTGTGAGTGTGTCAGTGTGTGTGAGTGTGTCAGTGTGTGTGAGTGTGTGTCTGTGTGTGTGTGTGTCAGTGTGTGTGAGTGTGTGTCTGTGTGTGTGTCAGTGTGTGTCTGTGTGTGTCAGTGTGTGTGAGTGTGTCAGTGTGTGTGAGTGTGTGTCAGTGTGTGTGTGTGAGTGTGTGTCAGTGTGTGTCTGTGTGTGTCAGTGTGTCTGTGTGTGTCAGTGTGTGTGAGTGTGTGTCTGTGTGTATCTGTGTGTGACAGTGTGTCAGTGTGTGTCAGTGTGTGTCTGCGTGTGAGTGTGTGTCAGTGTGTCTGCACGTGTCAGCAGTGTCTGCACGTGCGTGTGTGTCTGCGTGTGTCTGCACGTGTGTGTCAGTGTGTGTCTGCGTGTGTGTGTACGTGTCAGTGTGTCAGTGTGTGTCTGTGTGTGTCTGCGTGTGTGTATCAGTGTGTCTGTGTGTCAGTGTGTGTCTGTGTGTGTCTGTGTATCAGTGTGTGTCAGTGTGTGTCTGTGTGTCAGTGTGTGTCAGTGTGTGTCAGTGTGTGTCAGTGTGTGTCAGTGTGTCTGTGTGTCAGTGTGTGTCTGTGTGTGTCTGTGTGTGTCTGTGTATCAGTGTGTGTCAGTGTATCTGCGTGTGTCTGCACGTGTCAGTGTCTGTGTGTGTCTGTGTATCAGTGTGTGTCAGTGTGTGTCTGTGTGTCAGTGTGTGTCAGTGTGTGTCAGGAACAGGTTTGCAGATTTGCTGAGCATTTCTGTGAGGTCCTGGGGGAGGGAAAATCTCTCAGCCAGGAAAACATCATGGCACAAAGTGGGGATAACCCTGCTGAGGCTGCGGTGCCTCAAATATTGGAAGAGGTCACCCCCTGTGAGTGGCTGGCTGAGGTACCGGCTGTTGAGGAAGTACTGAGGGCGATCCGGAGTCTGAGACCAGGGAAGGCACCGGGCAGAGATGATCTCCCAGGCGAAATGCTGAGGGAGGGTGGCGTTTGTGCACAGACTGCCCTATATGACATCATAACAACAGTCTGGACCACTGGACGGGTTCCGCAGGACTGGAAGGATGCCCTGGTGGTCCCCCTCTTTAAGAAGGGGGACCGCACAGACTGTAACAACTACAGGGGCATCTCACTCCTCAGTGTGCCGGGTAAGGTCCTGGCAAGGATTATTCAACATCGCCTTGCTAGGCATGCTGAGGAGAGGCTTGCGGAGCCCCAATGTGGTTTCAGGAAAGGGCGGTCCTGCACAGATGCCATATTTTCTGTCCGTCTGCTACAGCAGAGGTGTAGGGAATTCCAAAAAGACCTACATCTCTGCTTTATTGACCTGGTCAAGGCCTATGATACCATCAGTAGGACTGGGCTCTGGGTTGTTCTTCGTGCTTTCGGAGTCCCTGACCCTCTGCTCACGATCATTAAGGACCTTCATGATGGTGAGCGGGCCCGGGTAAAACTACGTGGCCGGGAGTCGGAGCCTTTCCCTGTACACCTTGGGGTGCGACAGGGATGTCCTCTGGCTCCCACATTATTTAACATCTATTTCGACTGCGTAGTTCGTGAAGCCTTCAATAGCTGTACCGGGGGAATTACCATTTGGTACAGATATAATGGGAGGCTGATCGACGCCCGGGTGCGATCAAGGGATGGCTCCCTATTGGTCAACCACGTTATGTATGCCGATGATTTGGTAATAGCTGCTCATTCAGAAGAGGAGTTGGAGACGCTGCTGCTGAGGCTGGAGTGTGCCACTAAGAGGTGGGGCCTTACCATCAGCCCCACCAAAACTAAGCACCTGCCTGGGTATTTTGTACCATCGGGCACTCCGCCCCCACAACTCCCAATCGGTGATGGGGCAGTTGTGGAGAGAGTAGAGAGTTTCCCATACCTGGGCAGTGTGCTCATGACCAGCTCCAGTTTATCAGCAGAGGTCTCACTCCGAATCAGTCGAGCGGCAATATCTTTTCATCGGTTGCGTAACGCTGTGTGGAAGCTACCTGGTCTGTCGCTCCGCACGAAGCTTCAGGTCTTCTCGGCCACGGTCATTCCCTCCCTTCTCTACGCTTGCGAAACGTGGACCCCCCTAGTGGAGCATCTTCGCCGGTTGGAAACATTTAGGCTGGCCTGCCTACGATCCATCCTGGGTTTGACCAGGCTGGATTGTGTGAGGAGCTCACAAGTCCTTGAAAGATCTGGGCAAAGTCCCATCAGTGAGCTCCTCCGGCAGGCAAGGCTGCGTTGGCTGGGTCATGTAGCCCGCATGCCCAGCCACCGCATGCCTAAACAGCTTTTGTTCGGCCGGATCGAGGGGGCTAAACGGGCGCGGCACGGGCTAGAGAAGAGATGGAGTGATGTGGTACAGGAGGACGTGGAGCTGAGTGGACTTGCCGATGACTGGTACCAGCGGTGTCAAGATCGGCCTCAGTGGAGGAGGCTCGTGAAGGACGCTACTGGGCAGTTGGAGGCAGTCGCCCTCCAACAACAACGGAGGGCGGAGGAGCGACGCTCACAACAACGAGCGGAGCGCCGGGTGGCTAAAGCACAGCAAGTTGGCACAGTAGGGGGCACAGGTGGTGCATCAGCCAGTCATCTCGGTCATCTCGGTCAGTCGACCCGTGGCACCTGGGTCTGCCCCGTGACCTCCTGCCAGCGGGCGTTCGACACTTCACGTGGCCTCAAGGTGCACATGGCCTGGCACAAGCGTCGTGGTGACGTCACCGCCACTTAGTGGCGAATGGCGGTTGTTGTTGTTGTTGTCTGTGTGTGTCTGTGTATCAGTGTGTGTCAGTGTGTGTCTGTGTGTCAGTGTGTGTCAGTGTGTGTCAGTGTGTCTGTGTGTCAGTGTGTGTCTGTGTGTGTCTGTGTATCAGTGTGTGTCAGTGTATCTGCGTGTGTCTGCACGTGTGTTCAGCAGTGTGTCTGCACGTGTCAGTGTCTGTGTGTGTCAGTGTGTGTCTGCGTGTGTGTGTCAGTGTGTCAGTGTGTCTGCGTGTGTCAGTGTGTCTGTGTGTCTGCGTGTCAGTGTGTCTGCGTGTCAGTGTGTCTGCGTGTGTCAGTGTGTCAGTGTGTCTGCGTGTGTCAGCGTGTGTCTGTGTGTCTGCGTGTCAGTGTGTCTGCGTGAGTCAGTGTGTCTGCGTGTGTCTGTGTGTCTGCACGTGTGAGTGTGTCTGCGTGTGTCAGTGTGTCTGCGTGTGTCAGTGTGTATCTGCACGTGTCAGCAGTGTGTCAGTGTGTCTGCACGTTTCAGTGTGTCTGCACGTGTCAGCAGTGTGTCTGTGTGTGTCTGCGTGTGTGTCTGCAGTGTGTCTGCGTGTGTCAGTGTGTCTGCGTGTGTCAGTGTGTGTCTGCATGTGTGTGTCAGCGTGTGTCAGTGTGTCTGTGTGTGTCTCCACGTGTCAGTGTGTCTGTGTCTGCAGTGTGTGTGCGTGTGTCTGTGTGTGTGGGGTGGCTGACCTATACACGACAGGACGGACCGGTTTTGTTGCCTGGCCTCCGTGGCCGGAGCGGGGGGGGGGCATCAGAACAAAGGCAAAGATCCCCCGTATAACCTTTCACAGACTTGTTAGGGGCAAGTGCTGTCAGCGAGTAGCAGCACCTATGAAGGCCGGAACGGCACACGAGGGGGTGGGTGGCCAGCACCACGCCCGGCCGCCTTTGTCTCCCCAGCGGCGATGCTTTCACGCATCGCACCAGGTACTCATTTTAGGCCGAGTCGACCTAGGTGAGGCCCAGGACCGGTTCAGACAATCGTCGCCGGTGTTGGCCGTGAGCGGGAATTGAACTCGGGTCGCCGGTTTCATAGCGCAGTGCGCTAACCACTGCACCACCGCTCTCCATGTACACACACACACACAATTACACACACGCAGCACACACACACCTGTACACACCAGCATGCACAGGTAATATACGCGTACATACACGGGTTCAAGTTAGGTGACAATGGGAGTAATGTATGTGGGTGTGTTTGTGTGTGTATGTGTGTGCGCGCGTGTGTGTGTGTGTGTGTTTGTGGGTGTACGTTATGGATGCGTGAGTGGGTGTGTGCGTGTGTGTGTGTGTACGTGGGTGTGTGGGTGTGTGGGTGTGTGAGTGGGTGTTTGAGTGGGTGAATGTGTGAGTGTGTGCGTGAGTGTGTGGGTGTGTGAGTGGGTGTGTGAGTGGGTGTGTGGGTGTGTGTCTGTACGTGTGCGTGGGTGTGTGCGTGCGTGGGTGTGTGCGTGGGTGTGTGCGTGGGTGTGTGCGTGAGTGTGTGCGTGAGTGTGTGTGTGCGTGGGTGTGTGCGTGGGTGGGTGTGTGCGTGGGTGGGTGTGTGCGTGGGTGTGTGCGTGGGTGGGTGTGTGCGTGGGTGTGTGCGTGGGTGTGTGCGTGAGTGGGTGTGTGCGTGAGTGGGTGTGTGCGTGAGTGTGTGTATGTGTGGGTGTGTGTGTGTATGTGTGGGTGTGTGTGTATGTGTGGGTGTGTTTGTGGGTGTACGTGATGGATGCGTGAGTGGGTGTGTGCGTGTGTGTACGTGTGTACGTGTGCGTGGGTGTGTGCGTGTATGTGTGGGTGTGTGAGTGGGTGTGTGCGCGAGTGGGTGTGTGTGTGCGTGAGTGGGTGTTTTGGAGTATGTGTGGGTGCGTGAGTGGGTGTATGCGCGAGTGGGTGTGTGGGTGTATGTGTGTGTGAGTGGGTGTGTGGGTGTATGTGTGGGTGCGTGAGTGGGTGTGTGCGTGAGTGGGTGTGTGGGTGTATGTGTGGGTGCGTGAGTGGGTGTGTGCGTGAGTGGGTGTGTGGGTGTATGTGTGCGTGCGTGAGTGGGTGTGTGCGTGAGTGGGTGTGTGGGTGTATGTGTGGGTGTGTGAGTGTGTGTGGGGAGCGGTAGTGTAGCGGTTAGCGCTACGCTGCGCTATGAACCTGGCGACCCGGGTTCGATTCCCGCTCACGGCTAACACCGGTGACGATGATCTGAACCGGTCCTGGGCCTCCCCTAGGTTGACTCAGCCTTAAATGAGTACCTGGTGCGGTGTGTAAACATCGCCACTGGGGAGACAAAGGCGGTCGGGCGTGGTGCTGGCCACCCACCCCCTCGTGTGCCGTGCCGGCCTTCATAGGCGCTCGCTAACGGCACTTGCCCCAACACTCTGTCCAGGCTATCCGGGGGATCTTTGTCTTTGTGGTTGCGTGTTCATCAACTAACTAAACAATTATTATTTTTTTACCAGCTTTAGGACCACAGCTGAGCAACGAAGCTCGTTTTTAAGAAACCGCTTGCCTATCACGCTGGAAATGTCCAGCGGCAGCCAAACACTCCAACACCGCGTGGAGACAAGTTCGCAGAGGTCGCGACCAGGTACCCGATACCCGTACCCTACCCGATACCCGGGTACGGGTACCCGTTTGCGACCCTGGTGTGGCCGGGTACGGGTAGACCGTGAGTCACTGGTGAGTCACCGTTTGTCACTCATTTCCCAACGTCTTGTCTCTTCTCACAATTCAAGGTCCTAGAATCAACCCACCCGCGCCTGCAACGTGGCTTCATCCCAGAGGTCGCAACCGGGTACCCGATACCCGTACCCTACCCTTACCCGGCCGGGTACGGGTAGGGTACGGGTACGGCCGGGTACGGGTACAGGTACCCGTTTGCGACCCTGGTGCGGCCGGGTACGGGTAAGGAATCAAAACCCGTTTGCGACCTCTGCAAGGTCGTAATTACAGGCAGTCCTCTACTTACGAAGGAGATGCGTTATGACGACCCCATCGTAAGTCGAAAATATCGTAAGTGGAAGATGGCCTAGCCTGTCCAGGAGTCTTACAGAATGGTGATCATTTAGCAAAACAGAGCAAGCTACAGTAGCGCGCTGTATCAACTATATACTGTATCACCATTGGAACCTCATTTGCCAGAAGAAAAAATATGATCATTGTTTTTTTTACCCTTTAATCTGGCAACAAAACTGACACCTTTTTTACAAGGAGTCATATTTGCATAGACCACAATACCTGCAGTCATAATGCAAACAAAAACATAACTCTGATAATGTATGCACTGTCCTTGAAGTTGATTGGTCCACACCCGAGACAGCTTTCCTTAGAGCCTAGTCTCACATGGTGTTGGACCAGATGACGCCAAAAGGCGCACAACTCAAAGACAATGCACCATCAGAGTATGAGAGCTCGGGGTAAAGCATTTACACCCTTGGAACCTCATTTGCCAGTAAAAAATATAATTGTTTTTTTACCCTTTTATCTGGCAACAAAACTGACACATTTTTTTACAAGGAGTCATGTTTGCATAGACCACAATACCTTTTGGCGTCATCTTGTCCAACACCATGTGAGACTAGGCTCTAAGGAAAGCTGTCTCGGGTGTGGACCAATCAACTTCAAGGACAGTGCATACATTATCAGAGTTATGTTTTTTGTTTGCATTACGACTGCAGGTATTGTGGTCTATGCAACATGACTCCTTGTAAAAAAAGGTGTCAGTTTTGTTGCCAGATAAAAGGGTAAAAAAACTATTATCATATATACTGGATGTATTTATTAATTACAATACTGTATTGCACAGTAAAATATAAAGTAAAAAAACACAAGGTCAATTCTTAGCCTACCTATATCAACTGCAATTTAATGGAAAGTTTTTTTCAGGAAACAATCCTAGCTGCCATTAAAACTTTTAACATCCATTGAACGTATCCTATCGTGGTAACCCTAAAATGGAATTGCTATAGCTACGTATCATAGCGTAGTGTATAGTGTAGTGTGTAGTGTATAGTAGTGTATAGTGTAGTGTATAGTGTAGTGTAATAATGTAGTGTATAGTGAAGTGTATAGTGTAGTGTATAGTGTAGTATACTAGTACAGCACTAGTGTATAGTGTAGTGTAATAATGTAGTGTATAGTGTAGTGTATAGTGTAGTGTAATAATGTAGTGTATAGTGTAGTGTATAGTGTAGTGTATAGTGAAGTGTATAGTGTAGTGTATAGTAGTGTATAGTGTAGTGTATAGTGTAGTGTAATAATGTAGTGTATAGTGAAGTGTATAGTGTAGTGTATAGTGTAGTATACTAGTACAGCACTAGTGTATAGTGTAGTGTAATAATGTAGTGTATAGTGTAGTGTATAGTGTAGTGTAATAATGTAGTGTATAGTGTAGTGTATAGTGAAGTGTATAGTGCAGTGTATAGTGCAGTGTATAGTGAAGTGTATAGTGTAGTGTATAGTGTAGTGTATACATGCATTGACCGTATCGTAACGTATCATATTGTACTGTACTCGCCAAGATTCTGTCCGTCGTCTGCATACTTGACCGATGTTAAGGTTGTTGATGGCAATTTGGTCGTATCGCTCATCGCCATCGTAAGATCGAAATATCGTAAGTCGGACCCCATCGTAACTCGGGGACTATCTGTAATTTAAAACAACTCTTTTTTAAACACGCTTTAATGAAATGTACCCTACTCGTAATGGCAGAACTCCACGACTCCAGGAAGTGGCCCCGAAGATTGCCACAACGTAAGGGGCCGTGGCCAATTATAGCCAACGTCAGTTGAGCGTGGACAATTAGACCCAAGCCGAGACATAACATGTAAAAAGATGGTTTAAAATTGTGTTATTTTATTTTTAATGACAGAATATAGTATTGTAATCAGTATGACAAAAGTATACCAAGTTTGCAGTCGATACCACATTGCGAAGTGGGTTAAAATTGAGTTACAAGATTTGAGGATACAACAACAACAGAGTGAGTTAATAGAAAGCTTGTAAAAAGATGATTTTAAAATATATTTTTTAATGATAGAATATAGCATTGTCATCAGTATATACATAAGTATACCAAGTTTGCAGTCGATACCACGTTGCGAAGTGGGTTAAAATTGAGTTACAAGATTTGAGGATACAACAACAACAACAGCAGCAACAGACAGAGTGAGTGAAATAAAAGCGCGCAATAAAAACCAGAGGACCCGGAGAAAAATCCACGCGACCACGGGGAGAGAAAAGTGTTTGAGTGTGTGGATCAGTAATTCGGTGTGAAAGTGCGTGTGAATGTTAGGCCCTATGCTACCATAAACGAATGGTATCGAATGGCGGGTGTTGGCACTGGATATGTTTGTATGTGTGGGGCCTTACCATCAGCCCTACCAAAATTAAGCACCTGCCTGGGTATTTTGTACCATTGGACACTCCACCCCCACAACTCCCAATCGGTGATGGGGCAGTTGTGGAGAGTTTCCCATACCTGGGCAGTGTGCTTATGACCGGCTCCAGTTTAACAGCAGAGGTGTCACTCCGAATCAGTCGAGCGGCAATATCTTTTCAACGGTTGCGTAACGCTGTATGGAAGCTACCTGGTCTGTCGCTCCGCACGAAGCTTCAGGTCTTCTCGGCCACAGTCATTCCCTCCCTTCTCTACGCTTGCGAAACGTGGACCCCCCTAATGGAACATCTTCGCCGGTTAGAAACATTTAGGCTAGCCTGCCTACGATCCATCCTGGGTTTAACCAGGCTGGTTTGTGTGAGCTCACAAATCTTTGAAAGATCTGGACAATGTCCCATCGGTGAGCTCCTCCGGCAGTCAAGGCTGCGTTGGCTGGGTCATGGAGCCCGCATGCCCAGCCACCGCATGCCCAAACAGCTTTTGTTCGGCCGGATCGAGGGGGCTAAACGGGCGCGGCACGGGCTAAAGAAGAGATGGAGTGATGTGGTACAGGAGGACATGGAGCTGAGTGGACTTGCCGATGACCGGTACCAGCGGTGTCACGATCGGCCTCAGTGGAGGAGGCTCGTGAAGGAAGCTACTGGGCAGTTGGAGGCGGTCGCCCTCCAACAACAACGGCGGTCGGAGGAGCGACGCTCACAACAACGAGCGGAGCACCGGGTGGCTAAAGCACAGCAGGTTGGCACAGTAGGGGGCACAGGTGGTGCATTAGCCAGTCATCTCAGTCATCTCAGACAGTCGACCCGTGGCACCTGCTGGGTCTGCCCCGTGACCTCCTGCCAGCGGGCGTTCGACACTTCACGTGGCCTCAAGGTGCACATGGCCTGGCACAAGCGTCGTGGTGACGTCACCGCCACTTAGTGGCAAATGGCGGTTGTTGTTGTTGTAGGTGTTTGAATGTGGGTGTGTGTAATTGTGTTTGTGTAATTGTGTGCGCGTGTAATTGTGGTTGTGTGTTTATGAATGCGTGCGAGTCTGTAAGTTGAACTTCTTTCACGCCGTACCTGTTTGTGCGTGTATGTATACGTGCGGGCATGTGGTGGTATACGAGTGTCTATGTGTGTGTCTGTGCGTGTGAGAGTGGGGAGCTGTGGTGCAGCGGTTAGCGCTACGCTGCGCTATGATTCCCACTCACGGCCACCACCACCAACACCAGTGACCCGATCCTGGGCTCCCCTAGGTCGACTCAGCCTCAAATTAGTACCTGGCGTGGTGTTGCCCACCCGCCCGCCCCCTCGTGTGCCGTGCCGGCCTTCGTAGGTGCCTTGCTAACAGCACTTGCCCCAACAGCCTGTTAAGGCTGTACGGGGGGGATTGGGATCTTTGTCTTTGTATACATCAGCACTGGGGAGACAAAGGTGGCCGGGCGTGGTGCTGGCCACCCACCCCCTCGTGTGCCGTGCCGGCCTTCATAGGTGCTCGCTAACAGCACTTGCCCCTACATCCTGTTGAAGGCTAGATCGGAGAACGTTGTTTGTTTTTCTTGGTTCTTTCGGTAAAATCACGTAGAATGGAAATAATAAAATAATAAAATATAACATCATAAAATTATTCTCACGACGTTTCGGCCACAACGCAAGCAGCCGTCCTCAGGTGAAGACCAGGTCTGTCGGGGAGACAGCTGCTTGCGTTGTGGCCGAAATGTCGTGAGAATTATTTTATTATTTCCATTCTACGTGACCTTACCGAAAGAACCAAAAAGATGAATCCCTGCAGTCACGAAAGCTTTAAATCGAAAAAAAGTTGTTTGTTTTGTCAGTGTGGTGGCGAGATTGGGCGCGTGTGGTCTGGGTCTATCCTGAGGCAACTAGACAACAGCCTTCACCATTTACATCTCTCCGCTTATCCCCATTCATTCTACAACCCACTCACGCAGTCAACCACTCACTCACCCACCCATCCATCCACTTACGAACCCTCTCAATTTATCCATCCAACCTCGTGCCCACTCGTGCACGAGCATCGCCAAACCCAGCCACTCTATCATCCACTCACTCATTTTTACCCATGCAACTACTCACCCACCCAATCACTTACCCAACCACTGAACTCACTCACCCACCCGTTCACTCACTCACTCACCTACACATCTCGCCATCTATTCACCCATCCACCCACCCAGCCACCCATTCACCAACCCAGCCACTCATTCACTCACTCACCAACTCACCCCCTCCCGCCAGCCACTCATTCACTCCCCCACCCATTCACTCACTCACCCACTCACCCACCCAGCTCCCCATTCACTCACCCACTCAGCCACCCAGTTCCCCATTCACTCACACGCTCGTCTTACAACCCACCCACTCACTCAACTAGTTATTCTTAACGTGACGTGTAAATAATTGTATATTTACCTGAAGGTTAATTTTAGATCGGTTTTTATATGTTTTACTCTAACCTTATTAATCGATTAACCTTAATCTTGTATTCGTGTAACTTTTGAAAGTGCTCTGGGATGGTAATTATCAGAGGTGTGGACTCGAGTCATGTGACTTGGACTCGAGTCAGACTCGAGTCATGAATTTGATGACTTGCGACTCGACTTGGACTTGCATAACAATGACTTTGTCCCACCTATGAGATGTGGACTCGAGTCATGTGACTTGGACTCGAGTCAGACTCGAGTCATGAATTTGATGACTTGCGACTCGACTTGGACTTGCATAACAATGACTTTGTCCCACCTCTGGTAATTATCATCAACATAAGTCTATGGAACTGAATTTAACAATTCCATTCACTCACCCAACCACTCAACTACTCATTCACTCACAAAACCACAAACCCACCCCTTCAGTCATCCACCCACCCACTACTCATCCACCCACTCATTCAATCACCCGCCCACGAATTTACTCACATGCTCATTCACTCATCTACGCTTTAACTCAATTCCTCACTAAATCGTTTAGCCGGTCTTCAACCGAATTGCTCACCCACTCAGTCAACCACTAACCAACCCACTCACCCACCCATTCAATCACCCACCTACTCAATCATTCACCCAATGTCATCCACCCACTATGTCATCTACCGAGCAATGCTCACTCACCCACACTCATTCACCCAATCAATCGTCCACTGGCACACTCAGTCAATGGATTATTCACTAAATCACTTATCCTATCGACAACCCGACTGCTCACCCACTCACCAGCTCAACCACAAACGCCCCCGCTCACCCACCCGCCCACCCGCTCACCCACGAACGCACCCACCCAATCACTCACCTGCCCAATCACTCAACAGCCAATCACTCAACAGCCAATCACTCACCCACCCACCCAATCACTCACCCGCCAATCACTCACTCACCCACCCGCCCAATCACTCACTCACCCGCCCAATCACTCACTCACCCGCCCAATCACTCACTCACCCGCCAATCACCCACCCAATCACTCACCCGCCCAATCAATCAATCAATCAATCGCTCGCCCGCCCGCCCAATCATTCACTCACCCGCCTAATCACTCACTCACCCGCTCATCAACTAGCTCACAAACTAGCTCACCAACTAACGCACCCACTCACCCACCCAATCACTCACCCAATCACTCACCCAATCACCCACCCAGTCACCCACCCAATCACTCACCCACCCAATCACTCACTCACCCGCCTAATCACTCACTCACCCGCTCATCAACTAGCTCACAAACTAGCTCACCAACTAACGCACCCAGTCACCCACCCACTCGCCCAATCACTCACCCAATCACTCACCCAATCACCCACCCAATCACTCACCCACTCACCCACCCAATCACTCACCCAATCACCCACCCAATCACTCACCCAGTCACCCACCCAATCACTCACCCACCCAATCACTCACCCAATCACCCACCCAGTCACCCACCCAATCACTCACTCACCCAATCACTCACCCACCCAATCACTCACCCACTCACCCACTCACCCACCCAATCACTCACCCACTCACCCACCTAATCACCCACCCAGTCACCCACCCAATCACTCACCCAATCACCCACCCAATCACTCACCCACTCACCCACCCAATCACTCACCCAGTCACCCACCCAATCACCCACCCAATCACTCACCCAATCACTCACCCAATCACCCACCCAATCACTCACCCACTCACCCACCCAATCACTCACCCAGTCACCCACCCAATCACTCACCCAATCACCCACCCAATCACTCACCCAGTCACCCACCCAATCACTCACCCACTCACCCACCCAATCACTCACCCAACTCATTCGCTCAACCACAAAGAGGGCAGTGTGCTCAGGCGCGAGGAGGGGAGGGGGTGAGAGGGAGAGCCAGGTGTGATGGTGATGATGGGTGGGGCTGAATGGGGGGCCCAGGTGTTCCGTTACGGGCGATGTCTGGCCCCCCACTCGCATGGGCGAGTGAGTGGTTGAGTGCATGGCTGAGTGAGTGGCCGAGTGAGTGGGCGAGTGAGTGGGTGAGTGGATGGCCGAGTGAGTGGCCGAGTGAGTGGCCGAGTGAGTGGCCGAGTGAGTGGCCGAGTGAGTGGGTGAGTGGATGGCTGAGGGAGTGGCGGATTGAGTGGGCGATTGAGTGGGTGAGTGCATGGCTGAGAGAGTGGGCGAGTGGCCGAGTGAGTGGCCGAGTGAGTGGGCGAGTGAGTGGGCGAGTGAGTGGGCGAGTGAGTGGGCGAGTGAGTGGGCGAGTGAGTGGGCGAGTGAGTGGGCGAGTGAGTGGGCGAGTGAGTGGGCGAGTGAGTGGGCGAGTGAGTGGGCGAGTGAGTGGGCGAGTGAGTGGGCGAGTGAGTGGGCGAGTGAGTGGGCGAGTGAGTGGGCGAGTGAGTGGGCGAGTGAGTGGGCGAGTGAGTGGGCGAGTGAGTGGGCGAGTGAGTGGGCGAGTGAGTGGGCGAGTGAGTGGGCGAGTGAGTGGGCGAGTGAGTGGGCGAGTGAGTGGGCGAGTGAGTGGGCGAGTGAGTGGGCGAGTGAGTGGGCGAGTGAGTGGGCGAGTGAGTGGGCGAGTGAGTGGGCGAGTGAGTGGGCGAGTGAGTGGGCGAGTGAGTGGGCGAGTGAGTGGGCGAGTGAGTGGGCGAGTGAGTGGGCGAGTGAGTGGGCGAGTGAGTGGGCGAGTGACCAGGTGAGTGACCAGGTGAGTGGGCGAGTGGATGGCGAGTGGCCAAGTGAATGGGCGTGTGAGTGGGTGAGTGGATGGCTGAGTGAGTGGCTGAGTGAGTGGGCGAGTGGCCGAGTGAGTGGGCGAGTGACCGGGTGAGTGGGCGAGTGGATGGCGAGTGGCCAAGTGAATGGGCGTGTGAGTGGGTGAGTGCATGGCTGGGTGCATGGCTGAGTGAGTGGCGGATTGAGTGGCCGAGTGAGTGGCGGATTGAGTGGCCGAGTGAGTGGCCGAGTGAGTGGCCGAGTGAGTGGCCGAGTGAGTAGCCGAGTGAGTGGGCGAGTGACCGGGTGAGTGGGCGAGTGGATGGCGAGTGGCCAAGTGAATGGGCGTGTGAGTGAGCGAGTGAGTGGATGGCTGAGTGAGTGGCCGAGTGAGTGGGCGAGTGACCGGGTGAGTGGGCGAGTGGATGGCGAGTGGCCAAGTGCAATGGGCGTGTGAGTGAGTGAGTGGATAGCTGAGTGAGTGGGTGAGTGGATGGCTGAGAGAGTGGGTGAGTAAATGAGTGGGTGACCCCAAGTGCGGCGGCGGTTCGAACAACAAGCGGTGGCCGAGTGAAAACGGCGAGTGAAGAGCACGGGAACCGTAACCACGGCAGCAGGCGGCAGGCATCAGCATCGAAAGAAGAGCGTCGAGGAGGCGGACGACCGTGTCCGTAACGCAGAGGTCGCAACCGGGTACCCGATACCCGTACCCTACCCGATACCCGGCTACCCGTACCCGGCCCGGTACGGGTACCCGTTTGCGACCCTGGTGCGGCCGGGTACGGGTACGGGTAGGTCGTGAGTCACTGGTGAGTCGCCGTTTGTCACTCATTTCCCAACGTCTTGTCTCTTCTCACAATTCAAGTTCCTAGAATCAACCCACCCGCGCCTGCAACGTGGCTTCATCCCAGAGGTCGCAATCGGGTACCCGTACCCTACCCGTACCCGGCCGTGTACGGGTAGGGTACGGGTACCCGTTTGCGACCCTGGTGCGGCCGGGTACGGGTAAGGAATCAAAACCCGTTTGCCACCTCTGACGTAACGCGACTAATCGTGCGTGCGTCGTCAGGGCTGGGCGGTTGCCGGGGGTAACCGTTGACACAGCGTCAGGTGCAGATCTCCCAGAGAGCCACATCTCACCTCCACAGCCCACTCCCGGCCAGCGCTCCCCCAAGGGGGTCATTAGCGCTGCTACCCCCGCACAGCTCGTTAATTGTGCTCCTCCGCCTTGCCCGCCCGCGCCTGCCGCGGATCAGAGTCTGGCTCTGTGAGCCTCAGTCTTGTCTATTGACCCCGACTGTCAGTACAAAGCCGAGGGGTGCCTTAGTCTGACTCTATGAGTCTCAGTCTTTGTCTATGAACCTCTGTCAGTACAACGCCTAGGGGTGCCTTAGTCTGACTCTGTGAGCCTCAGTCTGTCTATGAACCCTGTCAGTACAACACCTAGGCGTGCCTTAGTCTGCCTCTGAGTCTCAGTCTTGTTTATGAACCCTGACTGTCAGTACAACGCCTAGGGGTGCCTTAGTCTGACTCTGAGTCTCAGTCTTGTCTATGGACCCTGACTGTCAGTACAACACCTAGGAGTGCCTTAGTCTGACTCTATGAGTCTCAGTCTTGTCTATGAACCCTGACTGTCAGTACAACGCCTAGGGGTGGCTTAGTCTGCCTCTATGAGCCTCAGTCTATGAACCCTGACTGTCAGTACAACGCCTAGGGGTGCCTTAGTCTGACTCTGAGTCTCAGTCTTGTCTATGGACCCTGACTGTCAGTACAACACCTAGGAGTGCCTTAGTCTGACTCTATGAGTCTCAGTCTTGTCTATGAACCCTGACTGTCAGTACAACGCCTAGGGGTGGCTTAGTCTGCCTCTATGAGCCTCAGTCTATGAACCCTGACTGTCAGTACAACGCCTAGGGGTGCCTTAGTCTGCCTCTATGAGTCTCAGTCTTGTCTATGGACCCTGACTGTCAGTACAACGCCTAGGGGTGACTTAGTCTGACTCTATGAGTCTCAGTCTTGTCTATGGACCCTGTCAGTACAACACCTAGGGGTGCCTTAGTCTGCCTCTGTGAGACTCAGTCTTTGTCTATGAACCCTGACTGTCAGTACAACACCTAGGACTGCCTTAGTCTGGCTCTAATGAGCCTCAGTCTATAGACCCTGACTGTCAGTACAATACTGAGGGGTGCCTTAGCCTGGCTCTGTGAGCCTCAGACCAGCACGCTTGACGATGCCGTCAGTGGAAACCCAACAACCTGTACCACGAGTGCAGTGAAACTGTCAAGGTCAAGAGGTCAATGTGGCCACTGCCTTCGCAGCCTCCCCATCTCGCCATCACTTCCTTCCTGCTCCCAGACCCCAGGGCTGTTGAAAATGTCGGTGCATGACCTTCACCGAATATACCACCACCGCCAGCACCACCACCGGCACATCCACCGCCACCACTGCCACCACCGCCGCCACCACCGCCACCGCCGCCACCACCACCGCCACCACCACCAGCACCGCCACCACCGCCGCCGCCACCGCTACCACCGCCCCTGCCACCACCATCACCACCGCCACCACCGCCACCACCATCGCCGGCACCGCCACCACCATCGCCGCCACCACCACCACCACCGCCAGCACCGCCAGCACCACCACCACCACCGCCACCACCGCATGGCTTTAGGTCTTCTCTTCCCCTCGTCACGCAGTTGACGCGTCCTTCAAAGACCTCCCTTCTTACAGCCTCATCATCACCGCCACCACCATCATCACCACCACCACCGCCACCACCATCATCACCACCACCGCCATCATCACCACCACCACCACCACCGGCCGTCTGGCTCGAGGTTTTCTCTTCCCAGAGGTCACCAATCTCTGGGTGCCGCTGCAATGCCGGTCTCAGTGACCAGACATCCTCCTCCACCCTGCACACCACGTGTCTCCCAAGCATCACAACATCCTCCTCATCCCAATATAATATCCTGCGTATACTTAGAAATGTAATGTAATACAATCTGACTCTCTGTTGTTATTACATTACATTTCTAAGTATACTAGATTTGTGTTTCTATTTCATTTATACCTGATGATGATTGCTTGTGTTGCAATCGAAACGTCGTATGCTAGTGACTGCAGGGATTCATATTATTTGGCTCTTTCGGTAAAGTCACGTAGATAGGTTCAAAGAAAATGTTACTTTCGTTATTTTCTTTTAACCTCTCAACGTGACTTTACCGTAAGACCCAAAGAATATGGATTCATTGCTGTGCTTTGCTAGATGCTGTTATAACATTGCCCTTGTCACTTTGGTGAGCCCTGGTCACTCGTGCAAAACGAGACTCATCCTGGTGTCTTAACTTCTCACCTGGGGTTAAACTAAATCAACTTCAACTATTAAACTTGTCTCTCTTTCTCTCCTGCAGTTTCATCATCACCCACAAGTCTCGCACAAAACCATGGACACCAATGCATGGATCATAGAAACTTCGCCCCAAATATAACTTTGAAGGTGGTGGTTGCGTGAGTGCGTTTGGCGAGTGTGGGGATGAGTGCGTAGATAATTGATCGTGTGAAATCTATCATTCACCAACTCTCTAAATCACTTAGAATCGATTATATAATGGCTGCTCTACATTGGCAATACGAAATCGTCATCATCTCCATAACCATCATCACATCCATGTGACGTTGAGTCTTCCCCCTAAAAAACTACTAAACAAGTGACCTGGCCGCAAATAAAAGCTAAAGAAAGTGCCTTATCATCATGTGGAAATGTATCGCAGGCAAAATCCTCTAAACGTGTGGTGATATCGCTTTTAAACGTGGAAAGAAAAACCGGAGGACCCGGAGAAAAAAATCATGCAAACTCCAAATATACAGCAGCAGGCATCAGGGTCGGGATCGAACCCACGACCTCCTGTATACCAGGCGAGGTAATTAACATCTCACCACCGTGATGATGATGATGATGAGAGAGACACGCAAACTCCAAATATACAGCAGCAGGCGTCAGGGTCGGGATCGAACCCACGACCTCCTGTATACCAGGCGAGGTAATTAACATCTCACCACCATGATGATGATGAGACACTGCAAACTCCAAATATACAGCAGCAGGCGTCAGGGTCGGGATCGAACCAACGACCTCCTGTATACCAGGCGAGGTAGTTAACATCTCCTAGCCACCGTGATGATGATGAGAGAGAGAGACACGCAAACTCCAAATATACAGCAGCAGGCGTCAGGGTTGGGATCGAAAAGTAAAATAAAAATTAAATGAAAATAACGACGTTTCGGAGGCAACACAAGCTTCCGTCTTCAGGTGGAACCGTCACAACACGATAGCTTTATTAATTTGAAATGTTTACCTACGTGACTTTACCGAAAAAACCTAAGAATATGAATAGGTTCTACCCTTTCTGGCAACAAAAAGGCAGGAGTTGTGTGAAGATGTTCGAACACCAAATAGAAACATTCTGCGAGGAATAAAGTTACCGCATTAACCACACACATGCAAACAAACGTGGCTCTCAGTTTAACACGTGAGGCTTTCGGCCTCAAATGAGTAACCCACAGCGGCGGTAGCCTTCATAGGTGCTGCCACTCGCTAACAGCACTTGCCCCGACAGTCTGCTAAGGCTATACGGGGGAAGGAGGGGGGGTGGTGCCTTTGTCTTTGTGTATTCCGTGCAATTTAACACGTGTGAGGCTTAATTCTAGATTTGAAGCTTTCGTGACTGCAATGATTCATATTCTCAGGTTTTTTCGGTAAAGTCACGTAGGTAAAAACATTAAAATTAATGAAAGTAAAATAAAACAAAACAAAATAAAATTCACGACGTTTCGGAGGCAACACAAGTTTAATGTTTTTACCTACGTGACTTTACCGAAAAAACCTGAGAATACGTGTGAGGCTTTCGCGACCAATATTATTCATAATCAACGTTGTTAGGTTTAAATCGCGTTATTTATAAATGTGTCGTAACCCTCCACCACCCGACACGGCCAATCAGTAAAAAAAGTGTCACGTTGACAAAAGACAAATAGTTCACTGCTTAAGCCCACCGGTGTGTTGAAGCGTGAAACCACAACATTTACAATTTTTTGAGTACGACGTTTCGCTGGTAATTGCATCCAGCATCATCGGGCAAAAGCAGTGAACTATTTGTCTTTTGTCAACGTGACACTTTTTTACTGATTGGCCGTGTCGGGTGGTGGAGGATTACGACACATTTACAAATAACGCGATCTAAACCCAAAAAACGTTGATTATGAAACGTGGCTCTGATAATTATAGATGCGTTGTCTTTGAAACTGATTGGACTACACCAGAGACAGCAGCTTTCTTCAGGGCCTAGTCTCACCACCGGTGTCAGACCAGAGCACAACACAAAAAGGCGAACAGGACAAGGGCAATGCCACTACCAGGGCATTTATATCTCGGGGTGAGCGGCAGCTACAATACGGGAACTTTTTTTGCCAGTATCAAAGTTATCCAAAAATAATAAAAACATGGGTTCATCTTCTTGGTTCTTTCGGTAAAGTCACGTAGAAGGGAAATAAAAAAAAATAAAAACCAATTAAATTCTCACGACGTTTCGACTGCAACACAAGCAATCATCATCAGATGATGATCAGATGATGATCATCAGATGATGATCGCTTGTGTTGCAGTCGAAACGTCGTGATAATTTTATTGTTTCGACTGCAACACAAGCAATCATCATCAGATGATGATCAGATGCAGTCACGAAAGCTTTAAATTGAAAAAAAACATGGGTGTTGTTGTAATCCCTTCCGGCTAAATAAAACAGGAGTTGTGTTAAGATGTTCAACACCAAATAGATTCAACCTTTTGCAAGGCATCAAAAGTTACTGCGTTCACCGTCATCATCATGGTCATCAGCCGCTGCTGCTGCTGCTGCCAGTCGGGTCCATCACATTTGCTCGAAGAAGAAGATGAATCCCTGCAGTCACGAAAGCTTTAAATCGAAAAGAAGGCACACTCTTCGCCCCTCCATCCCAGCATAAATAGTCGCTCCAAGCCTGGAGCGTGACATTCAGACTCTGCCTACTTGACGGACCTGTTCTCCACCTGAGGACGGCTGCTTGCGTTGTGGCCGAAACGTCGTGAGAATTATTGTATCATGTTTTATTTTTAAGGCACAGCATATTCTTCAAGAGGTGCTGATGTTACTTTTCACGCTTTTTTTTACACGCTTTTATTTAACTCGCTCTGTCTGTTGTTGTTGTTGTCGTATCCTAAAATCTTGTAACTCAATTTTAACCCACTTCCCAATGTGGTATTGACTGTGAACTTGGTATACTTATGTCATACTGATGACAATACTATATTCTATCATAAAAAATTAAATATAGATTTTTTTAAACAATATTTTTACACGTTTTTTATTAACTCACTCTGTTGTATCCTCAAATCTTGTAACTCAATTTTAACCCACTTCCCAATGTAGCATCGACTGAGAACTTGGTATACTTATGTCATACTGATAACAATACTATATTCTATCATTAAAAAAAATATTTTTTAACAATATTTTTACACGCTTTCTATTAACTCTGTTGTTCTTGTCGTATCCTCAAATCTTGTAACTCAATTTTAACCCACTTCCCAATGTGGTATCGACTGCGAACTTGGAATACGTATGTCATACTGATGACAATACTATATTCTATCATAAAAATTAAAAATATATATTTTTAAACATTTTTTACATGTTATGTTTCGGCTTGGGTCTAATTGCCCACGGTAAACTGACGTTGGCTGTAATTGGCCACGGTCCCCTTACGTTATGGAAAGCTTCGGGGCCACTTCCTGGAGTCGTGGAGTCCTTCCATTACTAGGACGGTACATTTCATTAAAGCGTGTTAAACATTTTTTAAAATATTACTTATTTCTTTCTGCTGTTGTTGTTGCATAATGCACAGAAGCTACCTGCTTTTCTATGTAAGTGTTTACAATGTTTGTCCTGTTGTTGTTGTTGTTGAGCACCAAAGACAAAGATTCCCCGTGTAGCCTCAACAGACTGTAGGGGCAAGTGCTGTTAGCGAGTAGCAGCACCGATTGAAGGCCGACACGGCACACGAGGGGGTGGGTGGCCAGCACCACGCCCGGCCGCCTTTGTCTCCCCAGTGGCGATGTTTACTACACACCGCGACACCAGGTTACTCATTTGAGGCCGAGTCGACCTAGGCGAGGCCCAGGACCGGCTCGGACAATCGTCACCGGTGGTGTTGACCGTGAGAGCGGGAATCAAACTCGGATCGCCGGGTTCGTAGCGCTAACCACTGCACCACCGCTCCCCACCCCACACACGGACACACACATGCGGTGTACAAACAAGACAAAGATAACAAAGATCCCCCGTGTAGCCTTAACAGACTGTAGGGGCAAGTGCTGTTAGCGAGCACCTATGAAGGCCGGCACGGCACACGAGGGGGTGGGTGGCCAGCACCACGCCCGGCCGCCTTTGTCTCCCTAGCGGCGATGTTGACTACACACCGCACCAGCTACTCATTTGAGGCCGAGTCGACCTAGGGGAGGCCCAGGACCGGTTGAGATAATCGTCACCGGGTGTTGTTGGCCGTGAACGGGAATCGAACCCGGGTCGCCAGGTTCGTAGCGCAGCGCGCTAACCGCGGCGCCACCGCTCCCCACATATAAACAAGACACACACACACGGACACACACACAACCGCCATTCACCAGCACGTGGCGGTGACGTCACCCGCAGCGCTGGTGCCAAGCTAGGTTCACAACACCGGCCTCGAACAGAGCCGAGTTTGGAACCACGTAACACACGGGGAAGGAGAGGGGAGGGGGGGGGCTTCCACATTCCGTAGTCCGGATAAGCGACCCGCGACCGAGCCCGGCCTCGCTATTGGCCCGCGCGCGGTCACGTGCTGCGCAGCGGACCAATGGCGAGCGCGTAAACAGCCGGCGCCGCCTATCCGCGCTGTGAATTGTGGAGAGTCGTTGTTGCCGCTCCGTCTCTTACTTGTGGTCCGTTGGGGGTTGCTGAGGCGGCTGAGGCTGCTGAGGTCACCGTCGTCGGCGGGGTCGTCGGGGTTAGCGGGGTCCTTGGGGCGTCGTCTCCGCGTGGCGGGGGGCCGAGGCGCCTCGCCCCCGGTTCATTTAACAGAAGCCGCCGCCGCCGCTTGCCGCGATGGAAGTTTCGCGGGTCTCCGTCAGTTTTTTTGTTTGTTTGTTGAGGAGAAAGGTGACGTGGGTGGGTGGGGGGGATTTACACAACAACAACAACACTCGCCACACACACACACACACCCCCCACCCCCGAGAGAAACTCAACAATGTCCCCCCCTACCCGCCCCTCAAAAGGATCCTGTCACCATCCACCACCGCGCTCGCTACGCGCGACACGACGGGGGTCGCCGCGGGGGACGTTTCGGAGTTGCAGCCGGACGCGCGTCACCCCCCCCCACCATCACCACCTCTCCACCCTCCACTCGTGCGTGGTGACGTCACCGCGTGGATAACGTGGTGACGTCATCGCGTAGGTGACGTGATGACTTCATCGCGTGGGTGACGTGGTGACGTCATCGCGTAGGTAACGTGGTGACGTCGCCGCGTGGGTAACGTGGTGACGTCACCGCACGGGTGACGTGATGACGTTGTGTGAGGGCGCATATTCCCGCCGTGACGGCGAGGCGCGCGTGCCGACGGGCCGGCGTCGTGACGTCACCGCGCGGGTAACGTTGGTGATGTCACGTAACGTCGCGCGGCAGGGGGCGGATATCCGGCCGTGACGTCACCGCGCACGCACGCCGACGAACCCGACGTCGTGACGTCACAACGAAAGGTGGGCTTCGAGAACGTGGTGACGTCGCCACGCGAGCTTCAGCAAAAACGCGGTGACATCATCACGTTCTTTTGGGGGCGGGCTGGAAATTACGTGGTGACGTCACCACGTTTACGGAGCTGGGTTCACGTGGTGACGTCACCAAGTGTAAGCCGTGAGTAGATGATGTCACCAACATTATCATTAGCCCAATCCGTCTATCCACATCATCACGTCGAACGCGTGACGTCACCGCTTATATTTTAAATCGACGTCGTCTCGTAGTCCGATGACGTCATCGCGCATCCCCTCTTGGCAAGCGTCTGACGTCATCGCGTCGGTTCGGTGACGATTAACCGCGCGTCATCACGAAGGTTCGTCACAACCGCGGGCGACGCACATGACGTCATCACGTCGGCGCGATGACGTCAGATACAGCGGGAGAATATTTAAAGTCTGAACTCGTGCATGGCTGTGGGAATCCCTGTCTATCACATTCTACAAAAGCCCATCACAAGGTAGAAACACAAATAGACAATCACCACTACTACACTCACCCACACACTCACTCACCCACACACTCACTCACCCACACACTCACTCACCCAACAAACACACACTCACCCACACTCACTCACCCACACACACTCACACTCACTCACCCACCCACTCACCCACCCACTCACCCAAACACTCACTCACCCACCCACTCACCCACACACTCACCCACACACTCACCCACACACTCACCCACACACTCACCCACACTCACCCACTCACACACCCACCCACACACTTAGGCCTCGGCAAGGTAAGGTAAAAGTTAAACGGTAAAAAAAACAAGAGAAACGTTACCCTACCTTTTACCTTACCACAATACAATCGCGCTACCCTACCGTTTACCCTTTAGCAGGTAAGGTAAAAGGTAAAAAAAAGAACGAGCCTACCTTTACCTTACTTTTTTCCCTTATCCCATACAAATTTCGCGATTACAGGGAAATTACTGGGGTAAAAAACATGGAATTTTTTTTATAGAGCGCTTTGTTCATTTTTCGATTTAAAGCTTTCGTGCCTGCAGGGATTCATCTTCTTGGTTCTTTCGGTAAAGTCACGTAGAATTGAAATAATAAAATAATAAAAATAAAACATAATAAAATAATTCTCACGACGTTTCGGCCACAACGCAAGCAGCCGTCCTCAGGTGAAGACCAGGTCTGTCGGGGAGACAGCGTCTGAATGAAACACCACCAGGCTTGGAGCGTCTATTTAATCTGGGTTGGAAGGGGGGGAAAGGGCGCCTTGACAAAATAATTTGCATATCAAGAGGAATTTAGCATATTTATGGGAAATGCAGGTATGTGATTAGTACTACTTATGCCCGTGCATTATGCAGGATTAGCGGCATCAAAGGAAGGGGATATGGGAAATGCAGGAGTGTGATTAGTACTACTCATGCCCGTGCATTATGCAGGATTAGCAGCATCAAAGGGAGGGGATATGGGAAATGCAGGTATGTGATTAGTACTACTTATGCCCGTGCATTATGCAGGATTAGCAGCATCAAAGGGAGGGGATATGGGAAATGCAGGTATGTGATTAGTGCTACTTATGCCCGTGCATTATGCAGGATTAGCAGCATCAAAGGGAGGGGATATGGGAAATGCAGGTATGTGATTAGTGCTACTTATGCCCGTGCATTATGCAGGATTAGCAGCATCAAAGGGAGGGGATATGGGAAATGCAGGTATGTGATTAGTGCTACTTATGCCCGTGCATTATGCAGGATTAGCAGCATCAAAAGGAGGGGATATGGGAAATGCAGGTATGTGATTAGTGCTACTTATGCCCGTGCATTATGCAGGATTAGCAGCATCAAAGGGAGGGGATATGGGAAATGCAGGTGTGTGATTAGTACTACTGATGCCCGTGCATTATGCAGGATTAGCAGCATCAAAGGGTGGGGATATGGGTAGCATTAATAAAGGGAAGGAGTGCTAATAGTATGTAGCTGCAGTAACTAAAACCACCACGTAAACAACTAAAGTATAAACTACATAGTATCATCAGTATACTAAATATACTCTACAATAAGCTGAGTTACTAACAGTAAGTAATACATTACAATTCTACGTCGTAAAACATATAATGTGCTTCCATCTAAACTTTATTCTCTTACATCACACGAGTCTACACCGTTCTATATACTGCCATAGACAAACCCAACATTAAATTATATAACTGTATTGCTATACATTGTAATATTACACTATGTATTATTCTACCCACCCTAATGTATATCACACTGCTGTATATGGTACAGTGTATAATAACAAATAGTATACAATTTATATGCTTAATACAATGTACAAAGTAATATATAGTATCGTAATTGTATAGTGAAGTATGTAGTGTGGCGTTTGTGTGGTTTATATCCCCTCCCTTTGATGCTGCTAATCCTGCATAATGCACGGGCATGAGTAGCACTAATCCCATACCTGCATTTCCCATATCCCCTCCCTGTGATGCTGCTAATCCTGCATAATGCACGGGCATGAGTAGCACTAATCCCATACCTGCATTTCCCATATCCCCTCCCTTTGATGCTGCTAATCCTGCATAATGCACGGGCATGAGTAGCACTAATCACACACCTGCATTTCCCATATCCCCTCCCTTTGATGCTGCTAATCCTGCATAATGCACGGGCATCAGTAGTACTAATCCCACACCTGCATTTCCCATATCCCCTCCCTTTGATGCTGCTAATCCTGCATAATGCACGGGCATAAGTAGTACTAATCACATACCTGCATTTCCCATAAATATGCTAAATTCCTCTTGATATGCAAATTATTTTGTCAAGGCGCCCTTTCCCCCCCTTCCAACCCAGATTAAATATACGCTCCAAGCATGGTGCTGTTCATTCAGACGCTGTCTCCCCGACAGACCTGGTCTTCACCTGAGGACGGCTGCTTGCGTTGTGGCCGAAACGTCGTGAGAATTATCTTATTATGTTTTGCCATGGGTTGACTGCTGTGCCAGGCTAGGTGCAGGAGGTCACGGGACAGACCCAGGTGCCATGGGTTGACTGCTGTGCCAGGCTAGGTGCAGGAGGTCATGGGACAGACAGACCCAGGTGCCATGGGTTGACTGCTGTGCCAGGCTAGGTGCAGGTCACGGGACAGACCCAGGTGCCATGGGTTGACTGCTGTGCCAGGCTAGGTGCAGGAGGTCACGGGACAGACCCAGGTGCCATGGGTTGACTGCTGTGCCAGGCTAGGTGCAGAAGGTCACGGGACAGACCCAGGTGCCATGGGTTGACTGCTGTGCCAGGCTAGGTGCAGGAGGTCACGGGACAGACCCAGGTGCCATGGGTTGACTGCTGTGCCAGGCTAGGTGCAGGAGGTTTTGGGACAGACAGATCCAGGTGCCATGGGTTGACTGCTGTGCCAGGCTAGGTGCAGGAAGTCACGAGACAGACTCAGGTGCCATTGGTTGACTGCTGTGCCAGGCTAGGTGCAGGTCACGGGACAGACCCAGGTGCCATGGGTTGACTGCTGTGCCAGGCTAGGTGCAGGAGGTCACGGGACAGACCCAGGTGCCATGGGTTGACTGCTGTGCCAGGCTAGGTGCAGGAGGTCACGGGACAGACCCAGGTGCCATGGGTTGACTGCTGTGCCAGGCTAGGTGCAGGAGGTCACGGGACAGACCCAGGTGCCATGGGTTGACTGCTGTGCCAGGCTAGGTGCAAGGAGGTCACGGGACAGACCCAGGTGCCATGGGTTGACTGCTGTGCCAGGCTAGGTGCAAGGAGGTCACGGGACAGACCCAGGTGCCATGGGTTGACTGCTGTGCCAGGCTAGGTGCAGGAGGTCATAGGACAGACAGACCCAGGTGCCATGGGTTGACTGCTGTGCCAGGCTAGGTGCAGGAAGTCACGGGACAGACTCAGGTGCCATTGGTTGACTGCTGTGCCAGGCTAGGTGCAGGTCACGGGACAGACCCAGGTGCCATGGGTTGACTGCTGTGCCAGGCTAGGTGCAGGAGGTCACGGGACAGACCCAGGCACCATGGGTTGACTGCTGTGCCAGGCTAGGTGCAAGGAGGTCACGGGACAGACCCAGGTGTCATGGGTTGACTGCTGTGCCAGGCTAGGTACAGGAGGTCACGGGACAGACCCAGGTGCCATTGGTTGACTGCTGTGCCAGGCTAGGTGCAGGAGGTCACGGGACAGACCCAGGTGCCATGGGTTGACTGCTGTGCCAGGCTAGGTGCAGGAGGTCATAGGACAGACAGACCCAGGTGCCATGGGTTGACTGCTGTGCCAGGCTAGGTGCAGGAAGTCACGGGACAGACTCAGGTGCCATTGGTTGACTGCTGTGCCAGGCTAGGTGCAGGAGGTCACGGGACAGACCCAGGTGCCATGGGTTGTTCGTCACACAGACAAACCAACAACACAGACAGGCGGACGGAACTGATGCATCAAAACCTCTTTTCAACGTCTGTTGCATAAGCGTCGATCAAAGGGACGCCACCACGAACCTTGTTTACGAAGTTTTTTTTTGTTGTCGTTTAATTCTGGAACGCAGAATGAGCGCGTGTGCGTGTTCCCGTGTTTAAAATTACATGCATCGGTGCGTCACGCTGTAGAGGGTGGAGGTCAACTACAGCCCACGCACTCACCCCAACCAGCCACTACAACCAACCACCACAACCATCCACCACAACCACCATTACCACCACAACCACCCACCCCAACCACCTACCACAACTACCCACTACAACCACCACACCCACCCACAACAACCACCACAACCACCCACCCCAACCACCACAACCACCCACCACAACCACCCCAACCACCACAACCACCCACCACAACCACCCCAACCACCACAACCACCCACCACAACCACCCACCACAACCACCCACCACAACTACCCACCACAACCACCCACCCCAACCACCACAACCACCCCAACCACCACAACCACCCACCACAACCACCCACCCACCCCAACCACCCACCACAACCACCCACCCCAACCACCCACCACAACCACCCACCCCAACCACCCACCCGCCACAACCACCCACCACAACCACCCACCACAACCACCCACCACAGCCACCACACCCACCCACCCCAACCACCCACCACAACCACCCACCCACCCCAACCACCCACCACAACCACCCACCCCAACCACCACAACCACCCCAACCACCACAACCACCCACCACAACCACCCACCCACCCCAACCACCCACCACAACCACCCACCCCAACCACCCACCACAACCACCCACCCCAACCACCCACCCGCCACAACCACCCACCACAACCACCCACCACAACCACCCACCACAGCCACCACACCCACCCACCCCAACCACCCACCACAACCACCCACCCACCCCAACCACCCACCACAACCACCCACCCCAACCACCCACCACAACCACCCACCCCAACCACCCACCCACCACAACCAGAGTTTATGCACCTCAAAAAAATTTTTCTTTCAAATTTTCTTGCAGTGGATTTCACACCTGATGATGATTGCTTGTGTTGCATTCGAAACGTCGTGAGAATTTTTATTGATTTATATTTTTATTATTTCCCTTTTCCATGACTCGATTTCACACCTGATGATGGTTGCTTGTGTTGCAGTCGAAACGTCGTGAGATTTATTTTATTTTTTATTTTATTATTTACCTTCTACGTGACTTGATTTCACACCTTATGACGATTGCTTGTGTTGCAGTCGATACGTCGTGAGAATTTTTATTGTTTTATATTTTTATTATTTTATTATTTCCCTTCTACGTGACTTGACTGCTCGACAGACCTGTTCTTCACCTGAGGACGGCTGCTTGCGTTGTGGCCGAAACGTCGTGAGAATTATTTTATTATGTTTTATTTTTATTATTTTATTATTTCCATTCTACGTGACTTTACCGAAAGAACCAAGAAGATGAATCCCTGCAGTCACGAAAGCTTTAAATCGACACCTGTTATTATTATTATTTTTTTATTTTTTTCAGAGCTGCTTTGTCCACACGTGGTCAAAGTCCGCAGTTGCGTGTTGGGCGTGTCTACAGCACCAGGCCACGCCCCTAAACCAGCCTGGCCCGCCCCCTTTTCTGAGTAGCTCCACCCCCCCTCCCCCCCGACGTCGGGATTTGTATTAATTCTAGATTTGAAGCTTTCGTGACTGCAAGGATTCATACACTCTTCGGGTTTTTCGGTAAAGTCACGTAGAAGGGAAAATACAAATTAAAAATAAAAGAAGACTAATAAAACAAAATAAATCAATTAAATCACGAATTTAATTAAATGTGTTATTATTATTAAAATAAAACCGTCACGGCAAATACCTGAAACACCTGAAGACGGAGGCTTGTGTTGCCTCCGAAACGTGGTGATTTTTATTCTTTAACTTTTATTAATTTTAATTTAATTTTTTTACCTTCGTGACTTTACCGAAAAAACTAAGAGGATGGGATTTGTATTGACCAATCACTCGCCCACCCCAACACGCAACCGATTTCAGCCTATGCAACCAGTTGCGAGTAGTTGCGAAGAACCAGATTGTCTCTAACCAAGTCGCCTCTGCGACCAGTTGCGAGTAGTTGCGTAGAACCAGGTTGTCTCTAACCAATTCGCCTATGCAACCAGTTGGAAGTAGTTGCGTAGAACCTGGTTGTCTCTAACCAAGTCGCCTATGCAACTAGTTGCGAGTAGTTGTGATGAACCAGGTTGTCTCTAACCAAGTCGCCTCTGCAACCAGTTGCGAGTAGTTGCGTAGAACCAGGTTGTCTCTAACCAAGTCGCCTATGCGACCAGTTGCGAGTAGTTGCGAAGAACCAGGTTGTCTCTAACCAAGTCGCCTCTGCGACCAGTTGCGAGCAATTGCATGCTATGAGGTTGTCTTAAACCTGCAGTTGGCATGCAACCGAGTTTCCTCTGCAATCAAGTTGTGCAACCGATTGCTCCGCTGTGTGGGTCCGATCTGTGTGTATGCAATGGGAAAAGAACCGTGTGTGCGCTCCTGCACATGACTTCAAGTGATTGTCAGGTCAAATAAGCATTGATGCATTGGTGATCATCTCTTGCTTAAGATGTTTTCTTGTTCAAGAGCCGAATGGCTCACGGGGCTATACCTAATACTCGAACTTGAGTAAGCGGAGTGAGGTGCTGGGGTTGAACCCGGGTCGGTGGCTGGATCGATTTGTGAGGAAGGGATTAAGGTGGAGGTGGTGATAGTGGTGGTGGAGGAGGCAGTGGTGGTGGTGGTGGAGGAGGTGGTGATGGTGGTGGTGGAGGAAGTGGTGATGGAGGTGGTGGTGGAGGTGGTGATGGTGGTGGTGATGGAGGTGGTGATGGAGGTGGTGATGGAGGTGGTGGTGGATGTGGTGGTGGTGATGGAGGTGGTGGTGGTGGTGATGGAGGTGGTGGAGGTGGTGGTGGTGGTGGAGGTGGTGGTGGAGGTGGTGGTGGTGATGGTGGTGATGGAGGTGGTGATGGAGGTGGTGATGGAGGTGGTGATGGAGGTGGTGATGGAGGTGGTGATGGAGGTGGTGGTGGTGATGGAGGTGGTGGTGGAGGTGGTGGTGTTGCAAAACGGGAGACTCAAAAGAGATTTCACCTTCGGAGCCCCCTACACGTTTCGTACAGAGTTTTATAGAAAAAATATTCACGTCCGTAGAATCAGCAAATCGTTCGCTCTCTGCACGGCCGCCGCATGCGATGGCTAATTTTTTGTTTCTTTCTTTTAGTTTTAGTTAATCGCAGAGGAGGGCAGATCGGGGGTGTTGGGTGGGGGCTGGGATGGGTGGGTAGAAGTAAAAAAAACACTTAGGTACAAAGTTTTTTCCGGCTCGCGCGCGGTCCGAAAAGGCGACTTCCGGGCAAATTCCACGGAAACCAAAATAAAAACCGCGGCACCACCAACCCACCGCCACCGCCACGACCACGACCACGACTGCCACCACCACCGCCGCCACCACCACCGCCACCACCAGGCGCTCCGTGCTAAACTCCCGCGCGTGCATGATTATCCGTCACTTGAAACGTTAAAATCGAACATTTACAAACAAACCAAAGGAATCGTCTGTACAACGCTACACCCTCCCCCCCCCCCGTGACCGCCGCCTCCGCCGCCGCCCGCGTCGATAGGACGCATCTTTTTTTGAACGAAGATTTATTTTTAGTAAAAAAACTAAACGGCGTCGTTATTCATTTTCGTCTTTCTCCGATACAACTGCGAGCGTCGCGCGCCCGGGGACCGACTGATTGTAACCGCGGGGGAAATCTCCGCCAGCCCTTTGAGCGAACAAAACAAAAAAGTCGCGTGAAAGTCGTCCCCACCACCCACCCCCCCCCCCCCCCACACACCTTTAAAAGTTGCAGCGAACGCTGCGCAAAAAAAAAAAATTGTCACGTGCGAATGGCGCCAAAATGTCACCCCCCCCCCCCTCCTCTTAAAGTCGCGTGAAAGCTGCAGCAAAATCCCACGTGGAAGTTGCGGGAAAATCTCACGTGGACGATGCGTCAAAATGTCTCACCCCGCCACCCCCCACCCCCCTCCCCCCTCCTTAAAGTTGCAGCGAACGGTGCGCGAAAAAACACCTCGCGTGGAGGTCGCGCAAAAATCCCGCGCGGAAGTTGCTCCAGAAAGTCGTCTCAAAGTTGCGCCAAAACGTCGCGAGAAAGTTGCGCCAAAACGTCGCGAGAAAGTTGCGCCAAAATCCCGCTCGGAAGTTGCTCCAAAAAGTCCCCTCAAAGTTGCGCCAAAATCCCGTGCGGAAGTTGCCCCGCTCGGTCTCTCTCGACCTCAGGGCGCCCGACGCAACTTCAGGCAGGAAAATTCTGCCTCTTGGGAGGATCCGACGCTCACCCGGTGAGCGTCCGACGCGTTGGACGTGGTGAGCGAGCGTCGGAAGCTCACCGGGTGAGCGTCGGACGCTCACCGGGTGAGCGTTGGACGTGGTGAGCGAGCGAACCGATTCTCTCACGAGGATCGCTCTCCAACGCTCACCGGGTGAGCGAGCGAACCGATTCTCACACGACCGCCTCGAAGCGGCGATTCGACACGATTTCAAATGTAAGTTTTTGTGGCCGCGTCAGGTGGCTGGAGGTGGGGGGTGGGTGGGGTGGTTGATTTCTGAGCGACGCGACCAAGTTTGGCCGGGATCGTCACGGCGGGAAGGATGTTGGCGTTTTCGTGTAATCGCCATCATCCGTCCGATCATTTCTCCACAACCTCCCTCGATCCGGCGGAACCGAAAACCCCCGGACGGCCGGCTGGCCAGGAGGGCATCTTGGGAGGAGGGCGGGTGGGGGGGAGAGAGGCCACCATGCAAACCACAGCCCACAACAACACCGACGATATCGGCACCCCCGCCGCCCACGGATCCGTGCCGGTCTCCACCGGCGGCGCTGGAGGAAGAGACGGTGAGGAAAGCGCCTTGCTGGCACAGCCTCCGCAGGCGGCGCCGTACGCACCACGCACACACACACCACGCACGCACGCGCACACACACACACGCACGCGCACACACACACACCACGCACGCACGCACACACACACCACGCACCAACGCACACACGCGCACACACACACGCACCACGCACACACACACCACGCACGCACGCACGCACACACACACGCACACCACGCACCAACGCACACACGCACGCACACACGCACCACGCACACACGCACCACGCACACACGCAGCACGCACACCACGCACACACGCACGCACACACGCAGCACGCACGCACGCACGCACACGCACCAACGCACACACGCACGCACACACGCACCACGCACACACGCAGCACGCACACACACACCACGCACACACGCACCACACGCACACACGCACACACACACGCACCACGCACACACACACGCGCACACACGCACACACACGCACGCACACACGCGCACACACACGCGCACACACACGCACCACGCACACACGCACAAACACACACGCACGCGCACACGCACACACGCGGGTAACGTCAAACTCCTCGAGCGCCGTGCGTAGCCGACCGCGCTGATCGGAGTCTGCAGTCGACCGCGGTTCGAGCCCGGCGTTAATGAGACTGCGCCGACACCGCCGCCAGCTGCTTCACGGCGGACGCAGAAGCTTCGGCACGGCGAGCCCGAGGTGCGGTGGGGCCGTGCGTGCCAACGCGGCGGTGCGAAACATTTTGGTAAAAATGACTCTTTTTAATTCGCTCTTGGCCGCACATCCCGGCTCACGCGGCTCATCGCCGACCGTTCCATTCGGTTGTCGGGCGCGATGGGAGCGGCGGCAGCAGTAGCAGCAGCGATGTGGTTCAGTGGTTGGAGGCCGACGTTGAGGCCTCCTGCTGCTGCTGCTGCTGCTGCTACTGGCGGTCACGACGAGAGGCCTTCAGCCGAGAGAGAGACAGAGTTTGTGTCGCCGGGATTGTTCCTGCTCCGTTGAAGCAGCGCAGACAACGGTGTACCGTGTGCGGGGCCACAGTGAGATCACTGCAGGCGGTGGCAGCAGTAGTGGTTGGTAGTGGCGGCGGTGGCGGTAGTGGTGGTGGTGGCGGTAGTGGTGGCAGTGGCGGTAGTGGTGGTAGTGGTGGTGGTGGCGGTCGTGGTGGCAGTGGCGGTGGTAGTGGCTGTGCTGGCAGTGGTGGCGGCAGTGGTAGTAGCGGTGGTTGTGGTGGTTGTGGTGGCAGTAGTGGTGGCAGTAGTGGTGGCGGCAGTGGTTATGGCGGTGGTAGTAGTGGTGGTAGCGGTGGTTGTGGTGGTAGTAGTGGTGGTGGCGGTGGTGGCGGTGGTGGTGGTAGTGGTTATGGCGGTGGTAGTAGTGGTGGCGGCGGTGGTGGTAGCGGTGGTAGCGGTGGTTGTGATGGTTGTGGTGGTAGTAGTGGTGGCGGTGGTAGTAGTGGTAGTGGTGGCGGTAGCGGTGGTTGTGGTGGTGGTGGTGGCCACTCCACACCGAGCCGGGCGATGCCCCCCCCCTCCCGTCCCGCTGGAAGGCTCCGGAGCTGCTGTTGGGTACACGACCGTTACCGACGGGGCTTCTTGTTGTCGTTGCGCATTTCTTCACTTTACAAAAATATTGGCGGTCAGGGGAGAGGTAACAAACGCGGGGTAACAGACGCCAGGTTAACAGACGCCAGGTTAACAGACGCCGGGGTAACGACGCGGCTGCCGTTAAACAAAACACATCCCGGCCTCGTAGTCCAACTTCAACAACGACGCGTCTGCTCCCAACGCGTCGCTACGCCCGGCAAAATCCGTGCCGCCTTTTTTTCCCCGGAGGCGCCAAATCCGGCTGTTGGTTCGCCGTCCATTCCCCCACGACTCCCCTCCGCCCGGCCGTTCGCAAACCGTCCCGGCCTCTTTCAACTTCACCGTGCCCCCCACTACTTCCCCCTCAGTTTCACGCGCTTGCAACCGTTGGCCGGCGCCGCCGTTCCGGCGTTCGCGGCGCTCGCCACGGCGCCGGCACCGGCACCGTCCCTCTTCCTCTTGCGCGTCACCACGCCCTCCCCCAGCCCCGTGTCCGACCCGGCGCCGTCTGTGCGGTCCGTGGCCACGCCGGCGGCACGGCTCCGGCACAACCCGTTCACGGCGCCACCGCCGCCGCTCCCGCCGGCGCCGTTACCAACACCGCCACCGTTGCTAGCACCACCACCACCACCACCACCGTTGCTAGCACCACCACCACCACCACCGTTGCTAGCGCCACCATCACCACCACCGCCGCCACCATTGCTAGCACCACCACCGCCAGCGCCACCACCAGCGCCACCGTCCGAGTCTGTATTGAGTTTTGCGGCGGTTGCAGCGGCGGTGGCAGCGCTGACCGATTCCGAAGGCGAGTTCCGATCCGGCTGACAAATCCGTTCCGTCAGCGAGTTCCGTTCCGTCTGCGGACTCCGCACCACCGGCACGGAGCGCTCCGTCTCCGGATCGCGCCCCGTCCCCACGTTCCCCTCTGAGCGCGACTCGAGTCCCGGCGCCGAGTCCCCGCCCGGCGCCGGCTTCAGTCCCGTCGGCGGCGAGCCGCCCGGCGCCTCGGTCTGCACCTGGCGGCTCACGGTGCGCGCCGCCCCCAGCGCCACCTGCATCCCGCGGTCCACGCCGGCGGGAGCCCGGACGGGCGGCGCTGCCGCCGCCGCCTCCCCCCCGTCGTCTTTGCCGCCATCATCCTCCTCGTTTTTCACCGCCAGCGCCGGTGCCGCCGGCTCGCAGCGCCGGCACCGTCGCGCCGTCTGACCGGTGCCGGTGCCGCCCTGCTGCAGCACCCGCTGGAGCAGCGAGGGGGCGGTGCCGTCGGTGCCGGGCCGAGGCGGCGGCGCAGCCGGGCGCCGGCCGCGCAGCATCAGGAACAGGATGGGGTTGGTGCGCGACGACGCCGACGCCGCCGTTCCCGCCGGGGCGCCGGCGTCGTCCGTCGTCGATGCCGCGGCGCCGGCGGCGGCGGCGGCGGAGGCCGGAGCGGCGTCGGCGTCCGTTCGAGTTCGGCCAAAGTTGGCGTAGAAGCGCACGCGGTTGTGCGGGCGCCATTCGCCGCCGGCGCCGTTCCCGTCGGGCGCCGACCCCAACAGCAGCTGCTCCAAGAGCGTCTGAGAGCCGCCGCCGGCGCCGGCACCGCCACCGACTCCTCCGCCGAAACCGCCCGGCAGCCAGCGCCGGCCACGGGGTCCGCCCCGCGCATCGCTCGCGGGGTTCTCGCTTTTGAGCCGGAACGGGCGTCGCCATGGCGCCGGCGGGGGCAGGGAGGGGCGGGACGACCGCGCGACGGTTCCCACCTCCCCGCCCTCGCCGCTCTCGCCGCCCGGCGCCGGCGACCGGGGGGTCGCCCCCTTCTCTCCGCCGCCCGTTCCTCGCGGCGACGTCCGTCCGCCCTGCACCCCCCCGCCGGAGTCTCTCTCCTCGCCCGCCCCCCCCGTGGCTCCGAGCGTTCCGGACGACGCCGCCGTTCCATTGCGCCCCCCGCTCCCGTCGCGTCCCCGCGTGTCTCCGCCCATCTCCACGTCCCCGCGTGTCTCCGCCCGGGTGACTCTCCCAGCCCCCGTGTCCCCGTCCGTCTCGCTGTCGTCATCTTCACGTGTCCCCGGGCGTCTCACCGTCCCAGCGTCTCTACCCGCGTCGGTGTGCCCGTCGCCCTCCGACTCCGTCTCTCCGTCGCCCTCCGTGGACGTCACGAGCTCGGCATCCTCGCATCCCCGCGTCTCCGAGCCCGTCTCGGTGTCTCCGCTGTTTCTCTCCGTGTCTCCGTCGCGTCCCTGCGTCTCCCCGCGTCTCTCGCTCTCGGTCCCCGTGTCTCTGTGTCTCTGCGTCCCCACGTTCCCGTGTCTCTCTGTCCCCGTGTCTCTGCATCTCTCTGTCCCTGTGTCCCCCCGTCTCTCCGTCCCCGTGTCTCCGTGTCTTTCTGTCCCTATGTGTCTCCATCCCACGGTGTCTCCGTGTCTCTCCGTCCCCGTGTATCTGCATCTCTCTGTCCCTGTGTCTCCGTGTCTCTCCGTCCCCGTCTCCCCGTGTCTCTCTGTCCCTGTGTCCCCGTGTCTCTCTGTCTCCCCCTGTCTGTCTGTCCCTGTGTCCCTGTGTCTCTCCGTGTCCCCGTGTCTCTCTGTCCCCGTGTCTCCGTGTCTCTCCGTCCCCACGTCTCTGCATCTCTCTGTCCCTGCGTCCCCCCGTCTCTCCGTCCCCACGTTCCCATGTCTCTCCGTCCCCGTGTCTCCAAGTCTCTCTGTCCCTGTATCTCCGTGTCTCTCCGTCCCAGCGTCTCCCTGTCTCTCCGTCCCCATATCCCCGTGTCTCTCCGTCCCAGCGTCCCCACATCTCTCCGTCCCAGCGTCCCCACATCTCTCTGTCAGCGTGTCCCCCCGTCTCTCTGTCCCCGTGTCTCCGTGTCTCTCCGTCCCCGTGTCCCCGTGTCTCTCTGTCCTCGTGTCTCTGTGTCTCTCTGTCCCCGTCTCCCCGTGTCTCTCCGTCCCCGTGTCTCCAAGTCTCTCCGCCACCACGTTCCCGTGTCTCTCCGTCTCCGTGTCTCTCCATCCCCCCGCGTCCCCACATCGGTCCGTCCCCACGGCTCCGTGTCTCTCCGTCCCCGTGTCCCCGTGTTTCTCTGTCCCCGTGTCCCCGTGTCTCTCCGCCCCCGTGTCTCTGCATCTCTCTGTCCCAGCGTCCCCATGTTTCTCTGTCCCCGTGTCTCCGTGTCTCTCTGTCCCCGTGTCCCCGTGTCTCTCCGTCCCCGTGTCTCCAAGTCTCTCCGTCCCCGTGTCTCCAAGTCTCTCTGTCCCCGTGTCTTCGTGTCTCTCTGTCAGCGTGTCCCCCCGTCTCTCTGTCCCCGTGTCTCTGCATCTCTCCGCCCCCGTCTCCCCGTGTCTCTCCGTCCCCGTGTCTCCCTGCGTCAGCAGCAGCAGCCTCCTGGTGAGGGGACAGCTGCGTGTTTCCACCAAACCATCCTGGTCCTCGGCCACAGCATCGTCCCCCCCCCCGCTAGCGCCACCATCATCCTTCCTCCTCCTCCTCCTCCTCCACATCGCCGCCTCTTCCTTCGCTGCGATGGCAGCGCCACCTCCATCATCGCCGCCGGCGCCGCCGCTCCAATCGGGTTCTTCCTTCACCCTCGCCGCTGCCGAATCGGCGGCGCCATCACCGGCGCCATCACCGGCGCTGGCGTCTCCGACGACATCCGGCAGCCCCAGCAGCAGCTGCAGCAGCGTCCGCCGCACCAGCAAATCCCGGAGCTCTTCCCCGGCCGGCGCCACCGCCGCGGCGACGGACAGCGCCGGGGGGGTCGCCGAGCCGGGCGCCGGCGAGCTCCTCGCGCTCCCACCGCCGGTCCCGCCGGAATCGCCGCCAGCGCCGCCCCCGCCGTGCGCCAGGATCCGCAGCAGCTTGCTGGCGCTGAACGGCGGCGGCGGAGGAGGAGGAGGAGGAGGAGGAGGAGGAGGAGGAGCGGCGTCACCCTTGCCGGCGCCCGTCCCCGGTACCGGCGTCTGGGCGGGCGGCCCGCGCGTGGTGAACGAGTCGCATGAGCGCAGGAGGTCGATGAGCTTCGTGCCGCCCACGGCCGCTTGCGCCGGCACCGCCGCCGCCGCCGCAGCCTGCGCCGCGACCGGCGCCGTCGCCGCCGGTTCTTCCCGGTGTTGCCGGTTCCCTCCTTTCCCTCGCAGGATCTCGGCGAGCGTCGTCCGGCCCTCGACGGTGGCGCCCGCCGGCGTCGGCGTCGATGGCGGCGGGGAGGCGCCGTCGTCTCCCGGCCGCCAGCTGTGCAGCAGCGACTCCGTCTCCTCCTCGATGGTCCCGCGGTGACGGCACCTCAAGTCCCACGGCGCCGGCAGCGCCAGCGGTTCGGCGCCGGCGGCTTCCCGCTGCCGCCGCGGCGTCAGCAGGCGGCACAGCAGGCTGTCGCTGGTGGGGTCCGTCGATGCCGGCGCTGCCGCCGGTGAAGACGACGACGACGACGACGACGACGGTGGAGTTGCGGCGCCGCTAAACGGCCGGCACTGGCGCTTGATCGGTGGCGGCGCGGCCGCGGTCGATCTGCCGATGCCACCGCCGCCGCTGCTGCTGCTGGCGCTGCGAGCGCCGCCGGGCAGCGAGAGGTTGAGCGGCGTGTTGCCGTCGTCGGCGGCGGGGGGCGACCGGGGGCGAGGGGATCGGCGGAGTTGCCGCCGCTGGCGCCGCCGTGGCCGCTCGCTTGCGCGCCAGATCCATGAGCACGAAGCTGGCGACGCCGTGACGGCGGCCGGCGGTTGCGGCGTCGGCGGTCGTGGAGCTAGCGGCGGCGGCGGCGCAAGCTGCGCCGACCCCATTCTTACCGGGACTTCGGGCGCCAGCGGCAGCGGGTGCTCTGGTGCGAGCGGGACTGGCGGCGCCACCGCCACCACCGGGGCAAGCGGTCCTTGTGCCGCCACCGGGGCAAGCGGTCCTCGCGTAGCCGGTGGTGGAGCCGGCGGTACCAGCAGCAGACCTGCCGGCGCCGGCGGTACTGTCGGGGCTGACGGTGCGAGCGGCGAGCGAGGCTCCGTTAGTAACGGCGGCGGCGCCAGCTGCGTGCGCGCTCCTGGCTCCGGCAGCGGTGCCGCTAGCGCCGGTGAAAGCAGAGCGACTGCTGCCAGCGCCAGTGCCGCAACCACCGCCACCGCCGCCGCCACCACCGCCGCCATCACTCGACCGCGCCAGCGACGAACTTCCCGGTGGGCTGGTGCAACAGCGGGCGCCGTCTCTCCTCTCCTCCTCCTTCACCTCCTCCTGCCGCCCCTCCTCCTCCTCCTCCTCGTGTCCGTGCGCTCTCCCGCGCTGGCGCCCGTGCATCAGCAGCTGCGCCAGCTGGCTCGAGGCGCGGTCCGGTCGGGGCGGGCGGTGCGGGGGGCGGGCCAGGGCGCAGGCGGGAGGGGAGCGGGGCCCGGCGCCGTCGGGGGCGGGGAGGGAGGAGGAGGAGGAGGGGGAGGAGAGAGCGGCGCTGGCGCCCATCTTCTTGCTGAGCAGCAGGAGGCTGAGGCACGACGAGAAGCTGGCGCCGTTCTGCAGCGAGGCCGGCGCCAGCTCGGCACTGCGGCGCTGATGCTGCTGCTGATGCTGCTGATGATGCTCTTGATAATTTGGCTGCTGCTGATGTTGCTGCTGCTGCTCTTGATAATGTTGCTGCTGCTGCTGCTGATTATTTAGCTGCTGCTCATGATGATTTTGTTGCCGGTGCTGCTCATGATGATTTTGCTGCTGCTGTTGATGATGATGATGATGATTTTGCTGCTGCTGATGATGATTTTGCTGCTGATGATGATTTTGCTGCTGGTGCTGCTGCTGCTGATGATTTTGCTGCTGCTGATGATGATTTTGCTGCTGATGATGATTTTGCTGCTGATGATGATTTTGCTGCTGGTGCTGCTGCTGATGAATTTGCTGCTGATGATGATTTTGCTGCTGATTTTGAAGCAGGCGCTGCTGCTGATGCTGATTCTTCTGCTGATTTTGCTGCTGCTGCTGCTGCTGCATGCGCCGCTGGCGGTGTGGGTGGTGGTGGTGGTGATGGTGGTTCTGCGCAAATTCCTCCGACACGGAGCGGTGGTCGCCGTAGCGCAGCTGCTGGCGCTGAGGGCCGTTCCCCGCCGGCGCCTCCTCCTCCACCACAACCACCACCCGCCGCCCCCCCTCCTGCTCCTCCTTCACGTCAACAGGCGCCGGCCCGGCAACGCCGCCGTTGCCGAGCTGCTGCGAGCGGCTTGCTAGCGCCCGCATCAGCTCCGACGCGCTCTTGGCCGGAGCTTCTCGCGCTCTCTCCTCATCCTCCGCGCACGAGCGCAAGCTGCTGCTGCTGCCGCTGCTGCTGCCGCTGCTGCCCCTGCTGCTGGCGCCCCCTCCTCCTCCTCCACCCCCCACCCTCCTCCGCTGCTGCTGCTGCAGCCCCAGCAGGAAGAGCGCAGCGGCGCCTTTGCCGGCTCCGGCCGGAGACGCCGGCGCCGCTGCTGCCGGCGCCGGCGGCGGCGGCCGCCCCCCGGCTCCGGCTCCGGCTCCGGCTCCGAGCGGGCTCCCGCACATCCCGAGCCGCTGGAACTCGCGGCGCCAGTGCCCGCCGCTAGCGCCCTTGGCGGACCCGCCGCCGCCGGTCCAGTCCAAAACGGCGCCGAAGTCTGGATCGCCGCCGGCGCCGCAATCGAGGGAGCGCGGCCGTTTCGTCGGCGCCGCCGCCGGCGCCTGCCGGCTCGGCGTGCCGGCCGAGGCGAGCGCCGGGCTGCGAGCGCCGTCGGCCGAGCGAGACAGCAGCAGCGAGGAGAGGATGGGCGAGGCGCGCGTCGAAGACGACGACGACGACGCTGCAGGCGCCGGCGGCGGCGGTGCCGGAGGGTGTCGAACTCGGGAAGCAGCCGGCGCCGACGGCGTTTGCCCGCCGGCGGCGGCGCCGGGTTGGTAGGGGCCCGGCTCCACGGAGCAGTCCATGCTGGCGGCGGCGCCTCGGCTCCCGCGGTCAGCGCGGCGTCGTCGGCGTCGTCATCGCTGGCGCCACTCCCCTCTCGGCCGCGAACGCACGCCCCCCCCCCCCGGGGTGCGATGGGGTTGGGGGCTTTGTGAGAGATCCCTGCTGCCTCTGAGATGGGGAGAGGGGGGGGGGTTGTCTGGGGTCTGGACAAAGTCTAGGGGGTGTGTGGTGAGTGGGGGGCGAGTGATGGGTAGGGGTGGTGAGTAGGGGCGGTGGTGGGTGGGTGTATGGTGTGGTGAGTGATGGGCAGGTGTGGTGAGTGGGGCGGTGGTGCGTGGTGTGGTGAGTGATGGCCAGGTGTGGTGAGTGGGGCGGTGGTGTGTGCGTGTGTGGTGAGCGGTATTGTGGTGAGCGTGCGTGTTTCTTGCGAACGGTGAGCGCAGAGGCGAGCGGTGAGCAGGGTGTGTTTATGTTCCGGGCGGGACAGATGTGTCTGTTTCTCTGGGAGGACGGGGAGACACAATCTGTGGTCTAAGACCCATGGGGGTGACGGTCAGACTCCCGGGGTCAAGGGTCAGGGACAACGATGGCTTCAAGGTTTAGGGTCAGGGTTCGCGTCGTCGGCGTTAGCTGTCGATTGAGGGTTTAGGGTGAGAGTTCAGGACAGAGTTAGGTCGGGGCTAGGAATGTAGTTCTTGTTCAGGGTTATGAGCTCAAGGTTTAAGTTAGGGCTTGGGTTGGGGCTTTAATTGGAGAGCTTTGGGTTTAGGGGTTCGAGGGGTCGGGCTTAACATTGAGTCGAGGTGACGGTGAGGGATTTACGGGGTTGAAAAGAGAGTTCAAGGCTGAGGCGTTGGGAGCCTTTGTTTTATTTTATTACGTTTTAGTTTTGTTATTTCGTTATTTCCCTTCTACGTGACTTTACCGACAGAACCAAGAAGAAGAGTCCTCAGGTGATGGAGTTGAACCTACGGGGGGACCTTGAAGACTTGGCGGGGGGGCGGGGGGGGGGGCGGCCAGGGGCCTTGATGACGACGCCGGTGATGATGCCGGTGATGCCGCCGGTGATGACGCCGGAAACCTGCCGGGAGACACAGAGCCGGGAGAGAGAGAGAGAGTGAGTGGGGCGCACGAGGAGCCACGCGTCTTCCCGTCCGTGTTAAACGACGCAGCCATCTGCGCCCACATCCCTCGTCAGCCGCACACTTTCCTGGTGGACGCAAGGCATTCTGGGAGCGCGCACTCAACTTCCCTGTTGTTGGACCCAAAGCCTTCTGGGAGCACGACACTTTCCTGGTGGACGCAAGGCATTCTGGGAGCGCGCACTCAACTTCCCTGTTGTTGGACCCAAAGCCTTCTGGGAGCACGATACTTTCCTGGTGGACGCAAGGCATTCTGGGAGCGTGCGCTCAACTTCCCTGTTGTTGGACCCAAAGCCTTCTGGGAGCCGACACTTTCCCGGTGGACACAAGGCATTCTGGGAGTGCACTCGGCTCGCCGGATTCGCAGGGCGGGCGCGTTCACCAATGCGCCACCGTTCCCCACGCACATCCACGCGATCGCGGCGAGAGAGACACCGCAAACTCTAAATATACAGCAGCAGGCGTCAGGGTCGGGATCGAACCCACGACCTCCTGCATACCAGGCGAGGTAGTTAACATCTCCTAGCCACCGTGATGATGATGAGAGTGACACGCAAACTCCAAATACACAGCAGCAGGCGTCAGGGTCGGGATCGAACCCACGACCTCCTGTAGACCAGGCGAGGTAGTTAACATCTCCTAGCCACCGTGATGATGATGAGAGAGACACGCAAACTCCAAATACACAGCAGCAGGCGTCAGGGTCGGGATCGAACCCACGACCTCCTGTAGACCAGGCGAGGTAGTTAACATCTCCTAGCCACCGTGATGATGATGAGAGTGACACGCAAACTCCAAATATACAGCAGCAGGCGTCAGGGTCGGGATCGAACCCACGACCTCCTGCATACCGGGCGAGGTAGTTAACATCTAGCCACCGTGATGATGATGAGAGAGACACGCAAACTCCAAATACACAGCAGCAGGCGTCAGGGTTGGGATCGAACCCACGACCTCCTGCATACCGGGCGAGGTAGTTAACATCTCCTAGCCACCGTTGCTCCCATGATGGCGAAGAAGGAGAGCGGGCAGCAGAGAGTGGGGTGAGAGCAGAGAGGGGAGTGAGGAGAGTTTGGGAGAGAGGGTGAGAGAGGGAGAGGGAGGAGAGGGAGAGAGACACAGCTATCGTGCTGTGACTGTTCCACCTGAAGACGGAGGCTTGTGTTGCTTCCGAAACGTCGTGATTTTTAAATCCTTTATATTAAGTTCGCTTGCTTGCTTAGGACCGTGCAAATCTTTCGGTCGTTTTTTAACCCACTTCCCGTGGTCCAATCGAGCTGACATTTTGCACACAGACTCGTTGTGCGTGACAATTAATGTTCGTGAAAATTTTGTTCCTAAATTTTACACTTTTTAGGACAAAAATATTATATTTAATTACCAATTGCTTAATGGTGCAATGCAATCATCTGACCCATAGGTGGCAGCCATCTCAAGCCAGAAGACGAGAGGACTCTAGCCGTCACGCATATAAAGGATTTATAGTGAAAAACATTGTTTTTACGGGTTATACTTGTTATTTGATTTTTATTTTACTTGTATTAATTGAAATTTTTTTTTACCTACGTGACTTAAGAATATGAATAAAAATAGAGATGATGGAATCAGAGTAAGTATGTATACCGGAGGAATCCAATAAGCTAGCAAGCTCTTTCTCCCGACACATGTCCAGTTAAAAGAGCAGAGAGGAGCAAGGGAGAGCGAGAGATGGTGGAGAGAGAGAGGGGAGAAAGAGAGTGCGGAGTGGAGCGGAGAGTGAAGAGAGAGAGGTTCTAGATTTGAAGCTTTCGTGACTGCAAGGATTCACATTCTTAGGTTTTTTTTCGGTAAAGTCACGTAGGTAAAACATTAAAATTAATAAAAGTAAAATAAAATTAAAATAAAAATCACGACACTATGAGATCTCTTTTACCAGTGGCAAAATATAATGGTAGGTTTTTACCCTTTTAACTGGTACAAAACTGACACCTTTAAAAACAAAAAAGGTGTCAGTTTTGTACCAGTTAAAAGGGTAAAAACCTACCATTAAAAATCACGACGTTTCGGAGGCTTGTGTTGCCTCCGAAACGTCGTGATTTTTTTTATTTTCATTTTATTTCACTTTTATTAATTTTAATGTTTTACCTACGTGACTTTACCGAAAAAAACTTAAGAATAAGAGAGAGAGAGAGAGGGTTAGGAGGGGGGTGAGAGAGAACAGAATGATAGAGTCTGGTGATGTACGCTGACCATGGAACCTCAGAATCAAGGTCAATTCTAATCCTGTGAGATTACACATCATATTGAGTGAGTGAGGTGGGGTGGGGGGCAAGAGAGAGAGGAGGAGCAGGGGACACAGAGAAGAGACAGAGTCATTCAAGGGCAGACGGAGAGAGTTGTGTGAGAGAGAGAAAGATGGGAGGGAGAGAAAGATGGGAGGGAGAGCGTGGGAGAGTGAGGGAGAGGGAGGAGGGAGAGGGATGGAAAGAGGGGAGAGTGAGGGAGATGGGAGGGAGAGCGTGGGAGAGTGAGGGAGATGGGAGGGAGAGGCAGTAGGGAGAGTGAGGGAGATGGGAGGGAGAGGGAGGAGGGAGAGTGAGGGAGATGGGAGGGAGAGCGTGGGAGAGTGAGGGAGATGGGAGGGAGAGCGTGGGAGAGTGAGGGAGATGGGAGGGAGAGGGAGGAGGGAGAGTGAGGGAGATGGGAGGGAGAGGCAGTAGGGAGAGTGAGGGAGATGGGAGGGAGAGGGAGGAGGGAGAGTGAGGGAGATGGGAGGGAGAGCGTGGGAGAGTGAGGGAGATGGGAGGGAGAGGGAGGAGGGAGAGTGAGGGAGATGGGAGGGAGAGCGTGGGAGAGTGAGGGAGATGGGAGGGAGAGCGTGGGAGAGTGAGGGAGATGGGAGGGAGAGGCAGTAGGGAGAGTGAGGGAGATGGGAGGGAGATGGGAGGGAGAGCGTGGGAGAGTGAGGGAGATGGGAGGGAGATGGGAGGGAGAGCGTGGGAGAGTGAGGGAGATGGGAGGGAGATGGGAGGGAGAGCGTGGGAGAGTGAGGGAGATGGGAGGGAGAGCGGGGAGAGTGAGGGAGATGGGAGGGAGAGGCAGTAGGGAGAGTGAGGGAGAGTGAGGGAGATGGGAGGGAGAGCGTGGGAGAGTGAGGGAGATGGGAGGGAGATGGGAGGGAGAGCGTGGGAGAGTGAGGGAGATGGGAGGGAGATGGGAGGGAGAGCGTGGGAGAGTGAGGGAGATGGGAGGGAGATGGGAGGGAGAGCGTGGGAGAGTGAGGGAGATGGGAGGGAGATGGGAGGGAGAGCGTGGGAGAGTGAGGGAGATGGGAGGGAGATGGGAGGGAGAGCGTGGGAGAGTGAGGGAGATGGGAGGGAGATGGGAGGGAGAGCGTGGGAGAGTGAGGGAGATGGGAGGGAGAGCGTGGGAGAGTGAGGGAGATGGGAGGGAGAGCGGGGAGAGTGAGGGAGATGGGAGGGAGAGGCAGTAGGGAGAGTGAGGGAGAGTGAGGGAGATGGGAGGGAGAGGCAGTAGGGAGAGTGAGGGAGAGTGAGGGAGATGGGAGTGAGAGCGTGGGAGAGTGAGGGAGATGGGAGGGAGAGCGTGGGAGAGTGAGGGAGATGGGAGGGAGAGGGAGGAGGGAGAGTGAGGGAGATGGGAGGGAGAGCGTGGGAGAGTGAGGGAGATGGGAGGGAGAGGCAGTAGGGAGAGTGAGGGAGAGGGAGGAGGGAGAGGGATGGAGATGGAGAGAGGGGAGAGTGTGGGGGTCATCGCAGAGGTCAGAGTTCATTGGCGATGCTGGATGTGTGACCGGGAAGAGTGAGAATCACATCCTCAATGCGGCGCGAGTTTGAGTGAGTGGGTGGTGAGTGGTGAGTTAGTGGTGAGTGTGAGTGAGTGGTGAGTGTGAGTGAGTGGTGAGTGTGAGTGAGTGTGAGTGAGTGGGTGGTGAGTGGTGAGTTAGTGGTGAGTGTGAGTGAGTGGTGAGTGTGAGTGAGTGGGTGGTGAGTGGTGAGTTAGTGGTGAGTGTGAGTGAGTGGGTGGTGAGTGGTGAGTTAGTGGTGAGTGTGAGTGAGTGGGTGGTGAGTGGGTGGTGAGTGGTGAGTTAGTGGTGAGTGTGAGTGAGTGGGTGATGAGTGGTGAGTTAGTGGTGAGTTAGTGGTGAGTGTGAGTGAGTGGTGAGTGTGAGTGAGTGGTGAGTGTGAGTGAGTGGTGAGTGTGAGTGAGTGGTGAGTGTGAGTGAGTGGGTGGTGAGTTAGTGGTGAGTGTGAGTGAGTGAGTGGGTGGTGAGTGGTGAGTTAGTGGTGAGTGTGAGTGAGTGGGTGGTGAGTGGTGAGTTAGTGGTGAGTGTGAGTGAGTGGGTGGTGAGTGGTGAGTTAGTGGTGAGTGTGAGTGAGTGGGTGGTGAGTGGTGAGTTAGTGGTGAGTGTGAGTGAGTGGGTGGTGAGTGGTGAGTTAGTGGTGAGTGTGAGTGAGTGGGTGGTGAGTGGTGAGTTAGTGGTGAGTGTGAGTGAGTGAGTGGGTGGTGAGTGGTGAGTTAGTGGTGAGTGAGTGGTGAGTGTGAGTGAGTGGTGAGTGTGAGTGAGTGTGAGTGAGTGGTGAGTGTGAGTGAGTGGGTGGTGAGTGGTGAGTTAGTGATGAGTGTGAGTGAGTGGTGAGTGTGAGTGAGTGGGTGGTGAGTGGTGAGTTAGTGGTGAGTGTGTGGTGAGTGTGAGTGAGTGGGTGGTGAGTGGTGAGTGAGTGGTGAGTGTGAGTGAGTGAATGGGTGGTGAGTTAGTGGTGAGTGTGAGTGAGTGTGGGTGCTGAGTGGTGAGTTAGTGGTGAGTGTGAGTGAGTGCGAGTGGTGAGTTAGTGAGTGTGAGTGAGTGGTGATTGTGAGTGAGTGTGTGTGGGTGTGTGAGTGAGTGAGAGTGAGTGAGTCTGCGTGAGTGAGTCTGCGTGAGTGAGTGTGAGTGAGTTAGTGGTGAGTGAGTGAGTACGAGTGGTGAGTTAGTGGTGAGTGTGAGTGAGTCTGCGTGAGAGAGTGTGAGTGAGTATGAGTGAGTTAGTGGTGAGTGTGAGTGAGTGAGTGCGATTGGTGAGTTAGTGGTGAGTGTGAGTGAGTGGTGAGTGTGAGTGAGTGGGTGTGAGTGAGCGTGTGAGTGAGTGTGAGTGTGTGAGAGTGAGTGAGAGAGTCTGCGTGAGTGAGTGTGAGTGAGAGAGAGTGAGTATGAGTGAGTCTGCATGAGTGAGTGTGTGAGTATGAGTGAGTGTGATTGAGTGTGAGTGTACGTGTGTGTGAGTATGTGTGTGTGTGAGTATACGTGTGTGTGTGAGTATACGTGAGTGTGTGTAAGTGAGTATACGTGAGTGTGTGTAAGTGAGCATACGTGAGTGTGTGTAAGTGAGTATACGTGAGTGTGTGTAAGTGAGTGTACGTGTGTGTGTGTAAGTGAGTGTACGTGAGTGTGTGTAAGTGAGTGTACGTGAGTGTGTGTAAGTGAGCATACGTGAGTGTGTGTAAGTGAGTATACGTGAGTGTGTGTAAGTGAGTATACGTGAGTGTGTGTAAGTGAGTATACGTGAGTGTGTGTAAGTGAGCATACGTGAGTGTGTGTAAGTGAGTATACGTGAGTGTGTGTAAGTGAGTGTACGTGTGTGTGTGTAAGTGAGTGTACGTGAGTGTGTGTAAGTGAGTGTACGTGAGTGTGTGTAAGTGAGTATACGTGAGTGTGTGTAAGTGAGTATACGTGAGTGTGTGTAAGTGAGTATACGTGAGTGTGTGTAAGTGAGTATACGTGAGTGTGTGTAAGTGAGTATACGTGAGTGTGTGTAAGTGAGTATACGTGAGTGTGTGTAAGTGAGTATACGTGAGTGTGTGTAAGTGAGTATACGTGAGTGTGTGTAAGTGAGTGTACGTGAGTGTGTGTGTGAGTATACGTGAGTGTGTGTAAGTGAGTATACGTGAGTGTGTGTAAGTGAGTGTACGTGTGTGTGTGTGTAAGTGAGTGTACGTGTGTGTGTGAGTATACGTGAGTGTGTGTAAGTGAGTATACGTGAGTGTGTGTAAGTGAGTATACGTGAGTGTGTGTAAGTGAGTGTACGTGAGTGTGTGAGTATACGTGAGTGTGTGTAAGTGAGTATACGTGAGTGTGTGTGTGAGTATACGTGAGTGTGTGTAAGTGAGCATACGTGAGTGTGTGTAAGTGAGTGTACGTGTGTGTGTGAGTATACGTGAGTGTGTGTAAGTGAGTATACGTGAGTGTGTGTAAGTGAGTGTACGTGTGTGTGTGTAAGTGAGTGTACGTGTGTGTGTGTAAGTGAGTATACGTGTGTGTGTGAGTATACGTGTGTGCGTGTAAGTGAGTATACGTGAGTGTGTGTAAGTGAGTATACGTGAGTGTGTGTAAGTGAGTATACGTGAGTGTGTGTAAGTGAGTGTACGTGAGTGTGTGTAAGTGAGTATACGTGAGTGTGTGTAAGTGAGTATACGTGAGTGTGTGTAAGTGAGTATACGTGAGTGTGTGTAAGTGAGTATACGTGAGTGTGTGTAAGTGAGTGTACGTGAGTGTGTGTAAGTGAGTATACGTGAGTGTGTGTAAGTGAGTGTACGTGTGTGTGTGTAAGTGAGTGTACGTGTGTGTGTGTAAGTGAGTGTACGTGTGTGTGTGTAAGTGAGTATACGTGAGTGTGTGTAAGTGAGTATACGTGAGTGTGTGTAAGTGAGTATACGTGAGTGTGTGTAAGTGAGTATACGTGAGTGTGTGTAAGTGAGTGTACGTGTGTGTGTGAGTATACGTGAGTGTGTGTAAGTGAGTGTACGTGTGTGCGTGTAAGTGAGTATACGTGAGTGTGTGTAAGTGAGTGTACGTGAGTGTGTGTAAGTGAGTGTACGTGTGTGCGTGTAAGTGAGTATACGTGAGTGTGTGTAAGTGAGTATACGTGAGTGTGTGTAAGTGAGTGTACGTGAGTGTGTGTAAGTGAGTATACGTGAGTGTGTGTAAGTGAGTGTACGTGTGTGCGTGTAAGTGAGTGTACGTGTGTGTGTGTAAGTGAGTATACGTGAGTGTGTGTAAGTGAGTGTACGTGAGTGTGTGTAAGTGAGTGTACGTGTGTGCGTGTAAGTGAGTATACGTGAGTGTGTGTAAGTGAGTATACGTGAGTGTGTGTAAGTGAGTATACGTGAGTGTGTGTAAGTGAGTATACGTGAGTGTGTGTAAGTGAGTATACGTGAGTGTGTGTAAGTGAGTATACGTGAGTGTGTGTAAGTGAGTGTACGTGAGTGTGTGTAAGTGAGTGTACGTGTGTGTGTGTAAGTGAGTATACGTGAGTGTGTGTAAGTGAGTGTACGTGAGTGTGTGTAAGTGAGTATACGTGAGTGTGTGTAAGTGAGTATACGTGAGTGTGTGTAAGTGAGTATACGTGAGTGTGTGTAAGTGAGTGTACGTGTGTGCGTGTAAGTGAGTATACGTGAGTGTGTGTAAGTGAGTATACGTGAGTGTGTGTAAGTGAGTATACGTGAGTGTGTGTAAGTGAGTATACGTGAGTGTGTGTAAGTGAGTATACGTGAGTGTGTGTAAGTGAGTGTACGTGTGTGTGTGTAAGTGAGTATACGTGAGTGTGTGTAAGTGAGTGTACGTGTGTGTGTGAGTATACGTGAGTGTGTGTAAGTGAGTGTACGTGAGTGTGTGTAAGTGAGTATACGTGAGTGTGTGTAAGTGAGTGTACGTGAGTGTGTGAGTATACGTGAGTGTGTGTAAGTGAGTATACGTGAGTGTGTGTAAGTGAGTATACGTGAGTGTGTGTAAGTGAGTGTACGTGAGTGTGTGTAAGTGAGTATACGTGAGTGTGTGTAAGTGAGTGTACGTGAGTGTGTGTAAGTGAGTATACGTGAGTGTGTGTAAGTGAGTGTACGTGAGTGTGTGTAAGTGAGTATACGTGAGTGTGTGTAAGTGAGTATACGTGAGTGTGTGTAAGTGAGTATACGTGAGTGTGTGTAAGTGAGTGTACGTGTGTGTGTGAGTATACGTGAGTGTGTGTAAGTGAGTATACGTGAGTGTGTGTAAGTGAGTATACGTGAGTGTGTGTAAGTGAGTATACGTGAGTGTGTGTAAGTGAGTATACGTGAGTGTGTGTAAGTGAGTGTACGTGAGTGTGTGTAAGTGAGTATACGTGAGTGTGTGTAAGTGAGTATACGTGAGTGTGTGTAAGTGAGTATACGTGAGTGTGTGTAAGTGAGTGTACGTGTGTGTGTGAGTATACGTGAGTGTGTGTAAGTGAGTATACGTGAGTGTGTGTAAGTGAGTATACGTGAGTGTGTGTAAGTGAGTGTACGTGTGTGTGTGAGTATACGTGAGTGTGTGTAAGTGAGTGTACGTGTGTGTGTGAGTATACGTGAGTGTGTGTAAGTGAGTATACGTGAGTGTGTGTAAGTGAGTATACGTGAGTGTGTGCATGTGAGCGCGTGAGCGAGTGTGTCAATTCGAGGCAGGCACGCCGGGGCACGTGCACACAGACACGCACGCACACACAGTCGTGACTTTGACCCAAGGTTGTTCATAATCCAGCCCATAATACATTGTAATGACTTCACCGCGGGAGAGAGAGAGGGAGGGATGTGAATACAGACAAGACACACACACACTCATACACAAACACGCACAAAGACAAAGATCCCCCGTGTAGCCCACACAGGCTGTTGGGGAAAGTGCTGTTAGTGAGCTCCAGCGCCTATGAAGGCCGGTACAGCCCACGCGCGAAGCACCAACGCCCGGCTGCCAGGTTCGTAGCGCTAACCGCTGCACCACCGCTCCCCATCACACACACACACGCACACACAGACTCGTCAACAAATCGGCACGCACACAAGGGCAAAGATCCCACCCCTCGCTTTCGCCTTTAACAGACTGTTGGGGCAGGCACTGTTGTGTGCGGACACACACAGGGGCTCAGACACGCAGGATCAAAGGCACAAACAACGCATTAGCACTTACACACACGCACACACGTTATCATTCACGCGGACACGCGTCTACGCGGACACACGTACAGACACACAGACACCACACAGACCCTGACACACACACACATAACCTGACACACACACACAGACCCCGACACACACACAGACCCCGACACACACACAGACCCTGACACACACACAGACCCTGACACGTACACAGACCCTGACACACACACAGACCATGACACGCACACAGACCCTGACACGCACACAGACCCTGACACACACACAGACCCTGACACACACACAGACCCTGACACGCACACAGACCCTGACACGCACACAGACCCTGACACGCACACAGACCCTGACACACACACAGACCCTGACACGCACACAGACCCTGACACGCACACAGACCCTGACACGCACACAGACCCTGACACGCACACAGACCCTGACACGCACACAGACCCTGACACGCACACAGACCCTGACACGCACACAGACCCTGACACGCACACAGACCCTGACACGCACACAGACCCTGACACGCACACAGACCCTGACACGCACACAGACCCTGACACGCACACAGACCCTGACACGCACACAGACCCTGACACGCACACAGACCCTGACACGCACACAGACCCTGACACGCACACAGACCCTGACACGCACACAGACCCTGACACGCACACAGACCCTGACACGCACACAGACCCTGACACGCACACAGACCCTGACACGCACACAGACCCTGACACGCACACAGACCCTGACACGCACACAGACCCTGACACGCACACAGACCCTGACACGCACACAGACCCTGACACGCACACAGACCCTGACACGCACACAGACCCTGACACGCACACAGACCCTGACACGCACACAGACCCTGACACACACACAGACCCTGACACGCACACAGACCCTGACACGCACACAGACCCTGACACGCACACAGACCCTGACACGCACACAGACCCTGACACACACACAGACCCTGACACGCACACAGACCCTGACACACACACAGACCATGACACGCACACAGACCCTGACACGCACACAGACCCTGACACACACACAGACCCTGACACACACACAGACCCTGACACGCACACAGACCCTGACACGCACACAGACCCTGACACGCACACAGACCCTGACACGCACACAGACCCTGACACGCACACAGACCCTGACACGCACACAGACCCTGACACGCACACAGACCCTGACACGCACACAGACCCTGACACACACACAGACCCTGACACGCACACAGACCCTGACACACACACAGACCATGACACGCACACAGACCCTGACACGCACACAGACCCTGACACACACACAGACCCTGACACACACACAGACCCTGACACGCACACAGACCCTGACACGCACACAGACCCTGACACGCACACAGACCCTGACACGCACACAGACCCTGACACACACACAGACCCTGACACGCACACAGACCCTGACACACACACAGACCCTGACACAGATGTGCACAAAGGCAAAAGTCCTCAAGCAGCCTCCTGTTGGGGCAAGTGCTGTCAGCGAGAACAGCACCACGCCCGGCCGCCTTTGTTTCCCCAGTGGCGATGTTTACTACACACCGCTACACCAGGTACTCATTTGAGGCTGAGTCGACCTAGGCGAGGCCCAGGACCGGTTCAGAGAATCGTCACCGGTGTTGTTGGCCGTGAGCGGGAATCGAACTCGGGTCGCCGGGTTCGTAGCGCAGACGCGCTAACCACTGCGCCACCGCTCCCCACCACATGCTACAAAGACAAAGATCCCCCGTGTAGCCTGTACCAGACTGTAGGGGCAAGTGCTGTTAGCGAACACCTATGAAGGCCGGCACGGCACACGAGGGGGTGGGTGGCCAGCACCACGCCCGGCCGCCTTTGTCTCCCCAGTGGCGATGTTTACTACACACAACGCTACACCAGGTTACTCATTTGAGGCTGCGTCGACCTAGGGGTGGATCGGTCGAGAGACCGGCCATTGTCATTGAACGCGAGCGGAACTCAAACTCGGGTGTCTGCCCAATTCGGAGCACAGCGTGCCAATCGCTAAGCCAGTGACGATTGTCTGAACCGGTCCTGGGCCTCCCCTAGGTTGACTCGGCCTCAAATGAGTAACCTGGTGTAGTAAACATCGCCACCGGGGAGACAAAGGCGGCCGGGCGTGGTGCTGGCCACCCACCCACCCCCTCGTGTGCCGTGCCGGCCATCATAGGTGCTGCTACTCGCTAACAGCACTTGCCCCTAAAGTCTGTTGAGGCTACACGGGGGAACTTTGTCTCGTATGCATCTGTCAGCTTCGGTTTGGCAGCGGAGGTCTCACTCCGAATCAGTCGGGTGGCATCATCTATTCATCAGCTGCATAACGCTGTGTGGAAGCTACCTGGTCTGTCACTCCGCACGAAGCTACGGGTCTTCCCGGCCACGGTCATGCCCTCCCTTCTCCACGCTTGCGAAATGCGGACCCCCCCCCCCTAATGGAACACTTAAACATTCAGGCTGGCCCTGCCTGCAGGCTGGATTGTGTGAAGAGCTCACAAATCCTTGAAGATCTGGACACAGTCCCATCGGTGAGCTCCTCCGGCCAGGCAAGGCTGCACTGGCTGGGTCACGGAGCCCACATGCCGAACCACCGCATGCCCAGCCACCTCATGCCCAGCCACCGCATGCCCAGCCACCGCATGCCCAGCCACCGCATGTCCAGCCACCTCATGCCCAGCCACCGCATGCCCAGCCACCTCATGCCCAGCCACCGCATGCCCAGCCACCGCATGCCCAGCCACCGCATGCCCAGCCACCGCATGTCCAGCCACCGCATGTCCAGCCACCACATGCCCAGCCACCGCATGCCCAGCCACCGCATGCCCAGCCACCGCATGTCCAGCCACCACATGCCCAGCCACCGCATGCCCAGCCACCGCATGCCCAGCCACCGCATGTCCAGCCACCGCATGCCCAGCCACCGCATGCCCAGCCACCTCATGCCCAGCCACCGCATGCCCAGCCACCGCATGTCCAGCCACCACATGCCCAGCCACCGCATGCCCAGCCACCTCATGCCCAGCCACCGCATGCCCAGCCACCGCATGCCCAGCCACCGCATGCCCAGCCACCGCATGCCCAGCCACCTCATGCCCAGCCACCGCATGCCCAGCCACCTCATGCCCAGCCACCGCATGCCCAGCCACCGCATGCCCAGCCACCGCATGCCCAGCCACCGCATGTCCAGCCACCGCATGTCCAGCCACCACATGCCCAGCCACCGCATGCCCAGCCACCGCATGCCCAGCCACCGCATGCCCAGCCACCACATGCCCAGCCACCTCATGCCCAGCCACCTCATGCCCAGCCACCGCATGCCCAGCCACCTCATGCCCAGCCACCACATGCCCAGCCACCTCATGCCCAGCCACCTCATGCCCAGCCACCGCATGCCCAGCCACCGCATGCCCAGCCACCACATGCCCAGCCACCTCATGCCCAGCCACCTCATGCCCAGCCACCGCATGCCCAGCCACCGCATGCCCAGCCACCACATGCCCAGCCACCTCATGCCCAGCCACCTCATGCCCAGCCACCACATGCCCAGCCACCTCATGCCCAGCCACCTCATGCCCAGCCACCACATGCCCAGCCACCGCATGCCCAGCCACCACATGCCCAGCCACCGCATGCCCAGCCACCTCATGCCCAGCCACCTCATGCCCAGCCACCGCATGCCCAGCCACCGCATGCCCAGCCACCGCATGCCCAGCCACCGCATGCCCAGCCACCGCATGCCCAGCCACCTCATGCCCAGCCACCTCATGCCCAGCCACCGCATGCCCAGCCACCACATGCCCAGTCACCGCATGCCCAGCCACCACATGCCCAGCCACCGCATGCCCAGCCACCGCATGCCCAGCCACCGCATGCCCAGCCACCGCATGCCCAGCCACCGCATGCCCAGCCACCGCATGCCCAGCAGCTTCTGTTTGGCCGGACAGAGGGAGCTAAACGGGCACGGCATGGGCTAGATGGGCTGCTGAGGAACAGGAGGACGTGGATCTGAGTGGACTTGCCGAAGAATGGTACCAGCGGCGTCGAGGTTGGCCTCTGTGGAGGAGGCTGGTGAGGAAGGCTCCCGTTCAGTGCCAGGCTAAGTGCACCGTGAGGCTACTGGGCAGTCGGGAGCCAGTTGCTCTCCAACAACAACGGAGGGCAGAGGAGCGACGCTCACAACAACGACCCGAGTGTGCGGGCGGCTAAATCTAAAACGCAGAGAGTTGGCACAGTAGGGGGCACAGGTGGCGCATCTGCCAGTCATCTCGGTCAGTCAGCCCACGGCACCTGGGTCTCGTCCTGTGACTTCCTGCCAACAACGAGAGCCTTCCACGCTTCACGACACGGCCTCAAAGTGCACCTAGCCTGGCACAAGCGCCGTGGAGACATCAATGCAACTCAGTGGGCGAACGGCGGCTGTTGATGTATGTGCATGTATGTATGTACATTATCTGTATGTATGGGAATGTGTGTGCGTGTGTCAGTGTGTGTGTGTGTGTGTGTCAGCGGTGGTGCAGTGGTTAGCGCGCTGCGCTATGAACCCGGCGACATGGGTTCGATTCCAGCTCACGGCCAACACCAGTGACGATTATCTGAACCAGTCCGGGGCCTCCCCTAGGTCGACTCAGCCTTAAATGAGTACCTGGTGTGGTGTTTAAACATCGCCACTGGGGAGACAAAGGCGGTCGGGCGTGGTGCTGGCCACCCACCCCCTCGTGTGCCGTGCCGGCCTTCATAGGTGCTCGCTAACAGCACTTGCCCCCAACAGTTTGTTAAGGCTACACGGGGGATCTTCGTGCTGTGTATGTGTATGCCTGCATGTGCATGTATGCATGCGTGTGTGTGTATGTATATATACGTGTGCGTATGATGCAGAGGTGGGACAAAGTCATTGTTATGCAAGTCCAAGTCGAGTCGCAAGTCATCAAATTCATGACTCGAGTCTGACTCGAGTCCAAGTCACATGACTCGAGTCCACACCTCTGGTATGATGTATATGTATGTAAGTGTGTGTGTGTGGACGCGCGTGTGTGTGTGGACGTGTGTGTGTGTGTGGACGTGTGTGTGTGTGTGTGTGGACGTGTGTGTGTGTGTGTGGACGTGTGTGTGTGTGTGGGCTGGGCGTGTTGGTAATTTGCGCAGCTCAAATTCAGCGGCACGCAGTGATTTTTATTTGTGGGTCAAGGACGGGCAGACGAGCCGATGCGGGGAGAGCGAGTGAGCGAGAGGAGAGAGCGAGCGAACGAGAGGAGAGAGCGAGCGAACGAGAGGAGAGAGCGAGCGAACGAGAGGAGAGAGCGTGTGGGGGCAGAGGCACGGGGAGAGAGAGAGAGGCGTTGGGGGGGGGTGGGAGAGAGAGATGGACGGGGAGAGAGGCACGGGGAGAGAGAGACACGTGGGGAGAGAGAGACACGTGGGGAGAGAGAGACACGTGGAGATAGAGGCACGGGGAGAGAGAGAGACGTGGGGAGAGAGACACGGGGATAAATAAATAAAAAATTACGAAATGATGAACGAAGCAAAGTGCCGAATACACCGAGCATCTTCTTGTTTCCACTGATCGTAAAAAAAAGAGAGAGACACGGGGAGAGACACGGGGTGAGAGAGACACGGGGAGAGAGACACGGGGAGAGAGAGACACGGGGAGAGAGAGACACGGGGAGAAAGAGACACGGGGGGAGAGAGACACGGGGTGAGAGAGACACGGGGAGAAAGGCACGGGGAGAGAGAGACACGTGGAGAGAGAGACACGGGGAGAGAGAGACACGGGGAGAGAGAGACACGGGGAGAGAGAGACACGGGGAGAGAGAGACACGGGGAGAGAGGCACGGGGAGAGAGACACGTGGAGAGAGAGACACGGGGAGAGAGAGACACGGGGAGAGAGAGACACGGGGAGAGAGAGACACGGGGAGAGAGAGACACGGGGAGAGAGAGACACGGGGAGAGAGAGACACGGGGAGGGAGAGACACGGGGAGGGAGAGACACGGGGAGAGAGACAGAGGAATGGGGAGTGAGAGATTTGTAAAACGAAACTCGACTATATTTAATTTAATCAGGTAAGGCGCACTGGAGTTGTGTGCATCTCTTTTTTAAGATCGCGACCCGCCCATCGCGAATGCTAGCAGCTTAACGAAGCGGCTGATCACGCGGAATTCTATCTCGGGCCAAATGCTCTGAAAGTAAACTCCGTTTATTTTGAGAATAGTTTTTGCCCTTTTTTCTGGCGACAAAACAGCTGCGTTAGAGATGTTCAAACACCAAGCTGAAACCTTTTACAGGGAATCACGACTGCAACACATTGTCCTGCGGAGGGAGCTGGTAGGAACGTTGGGTTGCTCGGTCAATGGCCTGCAGGGTCAACGGCGGCGTGGTGTATTCCGCAAATATGCCCGACTGTGAGGGCGGGCACAAGCCGGCGTGAGTAGGTGAAACGTTGAGTTTTATAAGGGCACCACGGGGTGACCAGCCCCTCCCCACCCAGCCCCACCCTCCCACCCAGCCCCACCCTCCCCACCCAGCCCCACCCTCCCCACCCTCCCCACCGAGCCCCTCCCTGCACGACGGACGGACGGACACAATAATCCCCTGTGGGCTGGTGTAACCAGGAGGTTCCTACCAGTATTAACCACAAAACTTGTGGTCAGAATGCAAACAAAAAACATACTCTGATAACATATGCATTTTCTTCTTCTTGGTTATTTCGGTAAAGTCACGTAGGAGGGAAGTAATAAAATAATAAAAATAAAACAATAAAATAATTCTCACGACGTTTTGGCCACAACGCAAGCAGCCGTCCTCAGGTGAAGAACAGGTCTGTCAGAAAGACATCGTCTGAATGAACACCACCAGACTTGGCAGCGTATATTTAAGCTGGGTTGTCTTTCTGACAGACCTGTTCTTCACCTGAGGACGGCTGCTTGCGTTGTGGCCGAAACGTCGTGAGAATTATTTTATTATGTTTTATTTTTATTATTTATTATTTCCCTTCTACGTGACTTTACCGAAAGAACCAAGAAGATGAATCTCTGCAGTCACGAAAGCTTTAAATCGAAACATGCATTTTCTTTGATCCTGATTGGTCCACACCAGAGACAGCTTTCTTCGGAGGCTAGTCTAAAAGGTGTTCGACCAGAGGACGCCAAAAGGCGTACACAGGTAATGCCCACTGAGCGCTGTGTGTATCTCCGTTTCGGAAGTAACCTGGCACTCGCAAATGATAGCTCAACGAAGTGGTGCTTATCGTCGCGTGGAAAATGATGGTAGCAGTCAAATGACTCTAAACGCGTGATGTTGATGACTCTAGATTTGGAGGGGGGGAAATACCGGAGGAGCCGGAGAAAAATCCACGCGACCGCGGGCAGACAGAGAGACACGCAAACTCCAAATATACATCAGCAGGGGTCGGGATCGAACCCACGACCTCCTGCATACCAGGCGAGGTAGTTAACATCTCCTACCCACTGTGATGATGATGACAGAGAGAGAGACACGCAAACTCCAAATATACAGCAGCAGGGGTCGGGATCGAACCCACGACCTCCTGTGTACCAGGCGAGGTAGTTAACATCTCCTAGCCACTGTGATGATGATGAGAGAGAGAGACACGCAAACTCAAAATATACAGAAAGGCGTCAGGTGTCAGGATCGAACCCACGACCTCCTGCACACCAGGCGAGGTAGTTAACATCTCCTAGCCACCGTGATGATGATGACAGAGAGAGAGACACGCAAACTCCAAATACACAGCAGCAGGCGTCAGGGTCGGGATCGAACCTACGACCTCCTGTATACCAGGCGAGGTAGTTAACATCTCCCAGCCACCGTGATGATGAGAGAGACACACAAACTCCAAATATACAGCAGCAGGCGTCAGGGTCGGGATCGAAGCCACGACCTCCTGCATACCAGACGAGGTAGTTAACATCTCCCAGCCACTGTGATGATGATGATGAGAGAGACACGCAAACTCAAAATATACATAAAGGCGTCAAGGGGTCGGGATCAAACCCGCGACCTCCTGTAGACCAGGCGAGGTAGTTAACATCTCCTAGCCACTGTGATGATGATGAGAGAGACACTGCAATCCTACAAACAGCAGCAGGCGTCAGGGTCGGGATCGAACCCGCGACCTCCTGCACACCAGGCGAGGTAGTTAACATCTCCTAGCCAGCGCAGCGAGGACAGGACAAGGGGAGAGATGAGGAAGATGCACAAAGAGAGACAGAGAGAGGGGGGGGGAGGTGCACAGGGAGAGATACGGGGCATGGGGGAGTGAGAGTCGCAAGAAAGGAGAGAGGCAAGCCGAGAGGGAGAAGTGGTTGGAGGAGGGGAGGAGAGAGGCGAGGCGATGTCATTCACTCCGAGGGTTTAGGATCCAGACTCCGGCGAATGTTTCCAGCTCAAGGTGACACTGCGGGAGCGTGATGAAAGTTACGTGCGTGTTGGAGAGAGCGAGAGAGAGAGGGAGGGAGGGAGGGGAGGAGAGCGGGGGTAGAGAGAGGGGGCAACAGAGGGGCGTGTGCTTCGTGTGGATGGGACCGAAATAATGATGCCTTGCTGCACGAAAGTCTGACACCATCCGTAACACTAACCTTGACACTAACCCTGACTCTAACACGAACCTTGACTCTAACCCTGACTCTAACACGAACACTTTCCATAACACTAACCTTGACTCTAACCCTGACTCTAACACGAACACAAACCTTGACTCTAACACTAACCTTGACTCTAACCTTGACTCTAACACGAACACAAACCTTGACTCTAACACTAACACTTTCCGTAACACTAACCTTGACACTAACCCTGACTCTAACACGAACACAAACCTTGACTCTAACACGAACACCATCCGTAACACTAACCTTGACACTAACCCTGACTCTAACACGAACACAAACCTTGACTCTAACACGAACACTTTCCGTAACACTAACCTTGACACTAACCCTGACTCTAACACGAACACAAACCTTGACTCTAACACGAACACCATCCATAACACTAACCTTGACACTAACCCTGACTCTAACACGAACACAAACCTTGACTCTAACACGAACACTTTCCGTAACACTAACCTTGACACTAACCTTGACTCTAACACGAACACAAACCTTGACTCTAACACTAACACTTTCCGTAACACTAACCTTGACACTAACCCTGACTCGTAACACTAACACAAACCTTGACTCTAACACTAACCCTGACTCAAACACTAACCCTATCTCTAACACTAACCCTGACTCTAACCTTGACACTAACCCTGACTCAAACACTAACACAAACCTTGACTCTAACACGAACACCATCCGTAACACTAACCTTGACACTAACCCTGACTCTAACACGAACACAAACCTTGACTCTAACACTAACCCTGACTCAAACACTAACCCTATCTCTAACACTAACCCTGACTCTAACCTTGACACTAACCCTGACTCTAACACTAACCTTGACACTAACCCTGACTCTAACACGAACACTATCCATAACACTAACCCTGACTCAAACACTAACACTAACCTTGACACTAACCCTGACTCTAACACTAACACAAACCCTATCCCTAACACTAACCTTGACACTAACCCTGACACTAACACTAACCTTGACACTAACCCTGACACTAACACTAACCTTGACACTAACCCTGACTCTAACACAAACACCATCCCTAACACTAACCCTGTCCCTAACCCTGACTATATCCCTATTTCCTCGAGAACCACAACATGGTGTTCGATTTATCGATCCTTAGACGGAGGGATGATGGCCACTGAAAGATACCAGTGTAGATAGTGCCGTGGATAATAGATAATAGAGGCATGTGAGGTGGTTAAGTGATGCACGGCCAGTTAGCCCTGATGTCCCACGGCGCATCGGATATTAATATAATTAAATATTCACATCTGATAAATGATTTAATTAAAATGCGCCAAAATTAACAAACTGCTCATCAAAAACATTTGGGGGCACCTCGCCTGGTATACAGGAGGTCGTGGGTTCGATCCCGACCCTGACGACTGCTGCTGTATATTTGGAGTTTGCGTGTCTCTCTCTCATCATCATCACGGTGGCTGGGAGATGTTAACTACCTCGCCTGGTATACAGGAGGTCGTGGGTTCGATCCCGACCCTGACGCCTGCTGCTGTATATTTGGAGTTTGCGTGTCTCTCTCTCATCATCGTCACGGTGGCTGGGAGATGTTAACTACCTCGCCTGGTCTACAGGAGGTTGTGGGTTCCATCCCGACCCTGACGCCCGCTGTATATTTGGAGTTAAAGTGTCTCTCTCTCTCTCTCATCATCGTCACGGTGGCTAGGAGATGTTAACCACCTCGCCTGGTATACAGGAGGTTGTGGGTTTGATCACGACCCTGACGCTGCTGCTGTATATTTGGAGTTTGTGTGTCACTCTCTCTCTCCCTGTAGTGTCTCTGACACGGCCATCGTGACCCCCCCTGAGAGAGAGCGAGAGACAGACAGACCCACCCAGGGCTCGAACCCAGCAACTCAGCTGTGCCGAGTGTCTTTGACACGACCATCGCGACCCCCCCTGAGAGAGAGAGACAGACAGACCCACCCAGGAATCGAACCCAGCATCTCAGCAATGCCGAGTGTGTCTGACACGACCATCACGACCCCCCCTGAGAGAGAGAGACAGACAGACCCACCCAGGAATCGAACCCAGCATCTCAGCAGTGCCGAGTATCTCTGACACGGCCATCGCAACCTCCCCTGAGAGAGAGAGAGACAGACCCAGGAATCGAACCCAGCATCTCAGCAATGCCGAGTGTGTCTGACACGGCCATCGTGACCCCCCTAAGAGAGAGTGAGAGACAGACAGACCCAGGGCTCGAACCCAGCATCTCAGCAATGCCGAGTGTGTCTGACACGGCCATCGTAACCTCCCCTGAGAAAGAGAGACAGACCCAGGAATCGAACCCAGCATCTCAGCAATGCCGAGTGTGTCTGACACGGCCATCGTGACCCCCCTGAGAGAGAGTGAGAGACAGACAGACCCACCCAGGGCTCGAACCCAGCATCTCAGCAGTGCTGAGTGTCTCTAACACGGCCATCGTGACCCCCCTGAGAGAGAGAGACAGACAGACCCACCCAGGGCTCGAACCCAGCATCTCAGTAGTGCCGAGTGTCTCTGACACGACCATCGCGACCCCCTGAGAGAGAGAGTGAGAGACAGACAGACCCACCCAGGGCTCGAACCCAGCATCTCAGCAGTGCTGAGTGTCTCTAACACGGCCATCGCGACCCCCCCTGAGAGAGAGAGCGAGAGACAGACAGACCCACCCAGGGCTCGAACCCAGCACTCTGAGCGGCAACGCCACCACTGACCCTGACACGGCCATTAAGAACTCCCCCCCCACCTCCCCCGAGTGGTCTCACGTGTGAGCAATCGGGAGTCGTTAGCCTAAATTAATTTGGTGAAACCAAGCCTCAGGTCACATGACCATCAGCAGCAGAGGTCACGGTGGGCTGCGAACTCTGACCCCCAGGGTTAAGACCCCTTTTAGACACGCATGCACACGCACACACACACAGACAAAGATACACCGTGTAGCCTTCAACAGGCTGTTGGGGCAAGTGTTGTTTGCGAGTGGCACTTGTGAAGGACGGCACGGCGCACGAGGGGGTGGGTGGCCAGCACCACGCCCGGCCGCCTTTGTCTCCCCAACGCTGTTGTTTATTACACACCGCACCAGGTGCTCGTTTAAGGCTAAGTCGACCTAGAGGGAGGCCCAGGACCGTCTCAGATATCCGCCACTGTGATTGGTCTTGAGTGGTAATCGAACTCGGGTCCGCCGGGTTCCTAGCGCGAGCTAACCGCTGCACCACCGCTCCCAATCAACAACACACAACACACACACAGCAACACAGAGAACCACACACACACACAGAGCCACACACACACACAGAGCCACACACACACACATGTGTGCTTACACACACACACACAGAACCACTCACACACACACACACAGCAACATAGAGTACTGACACACACACAGAACCACTCACACACACACAGCAACACAGAACCACTCACACACACACACTCAGCAACACATAACCACTGACTCACACACACACACACGTGCTTACACACACACACAGAACCACTCACACACAGCAACACAGAGAGCCACACACACACACGTGCGCGTACACACACACCCTGACTCACACACACACACAGAGAGCCACACACACACACGTGTGCTTACACACACACAGAACCACTGACACACGCACACACAGCAACACAGAGAGCCACACACACACATCTGCGTACACACACACCCTGACTCACACACACACACAGAGAGCCACACACACACACACACGTGTGCTTACACACACACACAGAACCACTCACACACACACAGCAACACAGAGAGCCACACACACACAAAGTTACAGAGCAAGAGTGGGAGAAAGAGAGCGAGAGATGGAGAGAGAGAGGATGAGACGTGGGGGGGGGGGGGGGCACTGACAAGAGGGGAGAGTAAAGGAGAGAGATGAAGAGAGAGGGGGGGGTGGGAGAGAGAGGGGAGAGAGGAGACACGGGGAGAGATGGGCACGAGAGGGAGGAGGGTGACTGAGAGAGCAAAGGAATAGAAAACGGGGAGAGTGATGGGGAGAGTGATGGGGAGAGTGATGGGGAGAGTGATGGGGAGAGTGATGGGGAGAGTGATGGGGAGAGTGATGGGGAGAGTGATGGGGAGAGTGATGGGGAGAGTGATGGGGAGAGTGAAGGACGGTGAGCGGAAGAATGAAGGAGTGAAGGGCGAGTGAAGGAGAGAGGGGAGGGGCTGAAGGAGAGGGGGGGAGAGCGGAAGAGTGAAGGAGAGCGAGGGGAGAGTGAAGGAGAGGGGGGGGGTGAGTGAAGGAGAGGGGGGGGTGAAGGAGGGGGAGGGTGAAGGAGAGGGGGGGGGGTGAAGGAGAGGGGGGGGGGAAGTAAAGGAGGGGGGGGGAAGTGAAGGAGAGGGGGGGAGTGAGTGAAGGAGAGAGAGGGGGGCTGAAGGAGAGAGAGGGGGGATGAAGGAGAGGGGGGGAGTGAGTGAAGGAGAGGGGGGGGCGAAGGAGAGGGTGGGGAGGGCGAAGGAGAGAGGAGGGAGAGTGAAGGACAGTGAACGAAAGAATGAATGAGAGTGAAGGAGAGTGAATGAGAACACGGGACAGGGAGCGAGAGAGCGAGGGGCAGGCAGGCAGGCAGGGTGATAGAGCAGTGACAGTAGAGGAGAGTGGAGGAGAGAGAGAGAGAGGGGAGGGTGAAGGAGAGAGAGGGGAGAGAGAGAGAGGGGGGGGAGAGGGGAGGAGAGTGAAGGAGAGAGAGAGAGGGGGGGGAGAGGGGAGGAGAGTGTCCCTCCTGAACACCGACTACAAAATATTGACGAAGGCTCTCTCCCTGCGACTGAAAGGGGTGATTGCACAAGTCGTAAACAGGGACCAGTCCTACACCATCCCCGGACGATCCATCCACGACGGCATCTTCCTGGTCAGAGACCTCATCGCGATGTCCCGGAGGTTGGGCATCCCAATCGCGTTTCTGGCCCTTGACCAGGAAAAGGCTTTTGACAGAGTGGACCACAAATACCTGCTGGGAACCCTCAAGACCTTTGGTTTTGGAGATGGGTTTGTCCGAACGATCCGCCTACTCTACACCAAGGCGGAGTGCATGATCAAGATCAACGGCACCCTCACTGCCCCCGTCAAATTCGAGCGAGGAGTGAGACAGGGATGCCCATTGTCGGGCCAACTTTATGCACTGGCATTAGAGCCTTTCCTGAGTCTCATAAGGCGGAGACTCAGCGGCCTGGTGCTCAGGGAACCAAGCGTCAGTTTGGTCCTGACGGCATACGCCGATGACATCCTCCTCATCCTTCGTTCCCTGGATGATGTCGCCCTGCTGCACGAGTGTCAGGAGGTCTTTTCGAAGGCCTCCTCATCCAAAATGAACTGGCAAAAGTGCAGCGGCCTGCTGGTTGGAGCGTGGGACATGACCGAGTGTCCGGAGAAGGCAAAAACCATCAATTGGAGCACAACATCGCTGCACCACCTGGGGGTGTTCCTGGGACCAGAGGAGGAACCACCGCAAAGGAACTGGGTCGAGCTGGAGGAGAAGGTGAAGGAGCGGCTGGGCACCTGGAGTCGCCTGTGCAAGTTCCTCACCTTCAGGACAAAGACGTTGGTGGTGAACCAGCTGGTGACGTCCATGCTGTGGCACCGACTCTTCTCCCTGCACCCCCCCATGAGCCTCGTCAACGCGCTTCAGAAGCGAGTCCTCGACTTCTTCTGGTCGGGCAGAGGACACCGGGTCGCGGCTGGGGTCCTGGCCCTGCCACTGGACGAGGGCGGTCACGGGCTGGTGTGCGTGCGGAGTCAGCTGGCCACCTTCCGACTGCAGGCCGCACAAAAGTTCCTGCACACCACCACCCCTGCACCAGCCTGGAGCGTCACGGCCTCCTTCCTACTCAAACAGCTGGGGGGTCTGCAGTGCTCCAAACAACTATTCTATATGGACCTGCAGGGCCTCCCACTGGGACAACTGCCACCTTTCTACAGGAGCGTCCTGCAGACGTGGAGCACCCTCGCCGTCAGGAGGCTGAACCGGCCGCGATCGGCCGAGGATCTGGTCTTCGAACCGATCCTCAGGAACCCGCAGACAAAGCTGCCGTCCACCACCGCCACCCCCGGCATGGAGAGGCGCCTCACCAACGCGCGGCTCACCAGGATGGGAGATCTGGTGGAGCCTGGAACACGGGGCCGGTGGCTCGGACCAGCAGACATGGCCACAAAGACAGGGCTGCAATCGCTCCGGGTGGCTGCCCGGATCCTGGCCGAAGCCAAGGAAGCCTTCTCAGCGGCAGCGGGGAGAACGCCCCCCATCGGCGTTGGGGACGACGAGGCCCCTCTCGGTCCCCCTTCACCGGAGCTCTCCGTCGTGCCGCTGCAGCGCCAATGCCGACAAGCGAAGGCGGATCACAACCTGTGCCGGCTGGAAGACCTACCAGAGGCGGCCTTCGCAAATGTCAAGAGGAAGGTGCTCTACTCCTACATGGTCCGGTTTCACCAACAGGACACCCTGAGGAGCCACAAGGACCATGCCTGGAGGAAAGCCCTGCCCTGCATCTCTCCGGAGAGGCCTCGCTGGAGGCAACTCTACTCCAGCCCGACGTACAACCGCATCGGCGACCTCAGCTGGAGCATCGCCCACGGCACCGTCACCACCAACGCCTCCCTGGCGCGCTTCACCGACACGCCCCCGGAGTGCCGGTTCTGCGGTAAAGTGGAGACGGTGGCACACCAATACGTGGAGTGCAAGAGCCTGGACTCGCTGTTCAAGGTCCTGAGAAACATCCTACTAAAGTTCAGCCTCCACTTCTCCCCGACGGTCCTCATCTTTGGATACCGAAAGGGCGACGGATCCCAACATCTTCAGGGGCTGGTCAACGTGCTCGTCGGCTACGCCAAGCTCGCCATTTACAGGGCGAGGAAGGTGGCCCTGGAGGGGAAACGTCCGGCCAGCAGCCTGGGCATCTTCCGCGCTCTGGTCGGAGCCAGGGTGTGGCTGGAGTTCCGACATGCGCGGTTGACCCACGCCGTGCCGGCCTTCATGGAGCAGTGGGCGATGGAGGAGGCCGTGTGCTCCGTGGCAGATGACGGGGAGCTCTGCATGCTGTTATGAGCTACCCGTCGGAGGCCGTCGGACTGCGAGGGGGGCGCCGTACATAACGAGAGAGTGAGCGAGAGAATGAGCGACAGAACGAGCGAGAGAGAGAGCGAGTGAGAGAGAGAGCGAGAGAGCGAGCGAGAGAGTGAGCGAAAGAGCGAGCGAGGGCTACATAAAGCCCAGTTTAAAAAAAAAAAAAAAAAAAAAAAAAAAAAATTTTTACGAAATGATGACCGAAACAAAGTGCCGAATACACCGAGCATCTTCTTGTTTCCACTGATCGTAAAAAAAAGAGAGAGAGAGGAGAGTGGAGGAGAGAGAGAGAGAGGGGAGAGAGAGGGGAGGGAGAGGGGAGGAGAGTGAAGGAGAGAGAGAGAGGGGAGAGAGAGGGGAGAGAGAGGGGAGGGAGAGGGGAGGAGAGTGAAGGAGAGTGAAGGAGAGAGAGAGAGGGGAGAGAGAGGGGAGGGTGAAGGAGAGAGAGAGGGGAAGGAGAGGGGAGAGAGAGGAGAGTGAAGGAGAGAGAAGGAGAGAGAGAGGGGAGAGTGAAGGAGAGTGAAGGAGAGAGAGGGGAGGGAGAGGAGAGTGAAGGAGAGCGAAGGAGAGATAGAGGGGAGGGAGAGGGGAGAGTGAAGGAGAGAGAGAGGGGAGGGAGAGGGGAGAGTGAAGGAGAGAGAGAGGGGAGGGAGAGGGGAGGGAGAGGAGAGTGAAGGAGAGAGAGAGGGGAGGGAGAGGGGAGATCAAGGGGAGAGAGAGGAGGGCGTCGGCGTGACCTTGTGTCTGTCTGCTGCTACTACTATTCCGGGCACGTGTGAGAGTGTGTGTGAGAGTGTGTGTGTCAGTGTGTGTCAGTGAGGGTGTGTGTGAGTGTGTGTGAGAGTGTGTGTCAGTGTGTGTCAGTGAGGGTGTGTGTGAGTGTGTGTGAGAGTGTGTGTGTCAGTGTGTGTGAGTGTATGTGAGTGAGGGTGTGTGTGTCAGTGTGTGTGAGTGTGTGTGAGAGTGTGTGTGTCAGTGTGTGTGAGTGTATGTGAGTGAGGGTGTGTGTGTCAGTGTGTGTGAGAGTGTGTGTGTCAGTGTGTGTGAGTGTGTGTGAGTGTGTGTGAGAGTGTGTGTGAGTGTTTGTGTGAGTGTGTGTGAGTGTGTGTGAGTGTGTGTGAGAGTGTGAGTGTGTGTGAGAGTGTGTGAGAGTGTGTGTGAGTGTGTGTGAGAGTCTGTGTGTGTGAGAGTGTGTGAGAGTGTGTGTGAGAGTGTGTGAGAGTGTGTGTGAATGTGTGTGTGTGAGAGTCTGTGTGTGTGAGAGTGTGTGAGTGTGTGTGTGAGAGTGTGTGTGAGTGTGTGAGTGTGTGTGAGTGTGTGTGAGTGTGTGAGAGTGTGTGTGAGTGTGTGAGTGTGTGTGTGAGAGTCTGTGTGTGTGAGAGTGTGTGTGAGTGTGTGTGAGTGTGTGTGTGAGAGTGTGTGTTTGTGTGTGTGTGAGAGTGTGTGAGTGTGTATTTGTGTGTGTGTGAGTGTGTGTGAGTGTGTGGGGAGCGGTGGTGCAGTGGTTAGCGCGCTGCGCTATGAACCCGGCGACCCGGGTTCGATTCCCGCTCACGGCCAACACCGGTGACGATTATCTGAACCGGTCCTGGGCCTCCCCTAGGTCGACTCAGCCTTAAATGAGTACCTGGTGCGGTGTGTAAACATCGCCACTAGGGAGACAAAGGCGGTCGGGCGTGGTGCTGGCCACCCACTCCCTCGTGTGCAGTGCCAGCCTTCACTAACAGCACTTGCCCCAACAGCCTGTGTGGGCTACACGGGGATCTTTGTCTGTGTGAGTGTGTGACCTTGATAGTAACGGATCTCAGCTGCTGGGATGCGACTGGAATACGAAGGAGTAACACGCCACTAACATGCTACTAACATGCTACTAACACACTACTAACACGCTACTAACACACTACTAACACACCGCTAACATGCTACTAACATGCTACTAACACGCCGCTAACACGCCGCTAACACAGTAACACGCCACTAACATGCTACTAACACACCACTAACACACTACTAACACACTACTAAAACAGTAACACGCCTAATAACACACGGCTGACACCCCACTAACACACTTACTAACGCACCTACTCACACATTCTACTAACATACTAATAACACACACCTACTGACACCCCACTAACACACTTACTAACGCACCTACTCAAACATACTACTAACATACTAATAGCACACACTACTGACACCCCACTGACACACTTACTAACGCACCTACTCACACATTCTACTAACATACTAATAACACACACCTACTGACACCGCACTGACACACTTACTAACGCACCTACTCAAACATACTACTAACATACTAATAACACACACTACTGACACCCAACTAACACACTTACTAACGCACCTACTCACACATTCTACTAACATACTAATAACACACCTACTGACACCCCACTGACACACTTACTAACGCACCTACTCACACATACTACTAACATACTAATAACACACACTACTGACACCCCACTGACACACTTACTAACGCACCTACTCACACATTCTACTAACATACTAATAACACACACTACTGACACCCAACTAACACACTTACTAACGCACCTACTCAAACATACTACTAACATACTAATAACACACACTACTGACACCCAACTAACACACTTACTAACGCACCTACTCACACATTCTACTAACCACACGACGAACACACACACTCATGTGCCACGGACAATGACCCCTGTAGAGCACTTTAAGAGTCTGCAGCGAGTAGCAGCACCTATGAAGGCCGGCACTGTGGCACACGAGGGGGTGGGTGGCCAGCACCACGCCCGGCCGCCTTTGTCTCCCCAGTGGCGATGTTTACTACACACCGCTACACCAGCTACTCGTTTGAGGCCGAGTCGACCTAGGGGAGGTCCCAGGAGCGGTTAAAATAAAACCACTACACCACAACGCGTTACGCTTCCACGTGCGCGGGTCACGTGACAGATGTGACGTCACAGCTCATTTGCCGTGCAAAAAAATGTAATTCATTATTGAGCCCCCCCCCACCACCCCCCCCAAAAAAAATTTTTTTGTATTTTTATAATGTTTGCATGATGTACCGTCTGGAATGTACCCACATGGCAACTTTCAAGTTTGTTGCATGTCGGGAAGTACGCTAAACATTTTGAACAGACACACATACTCACAACTTTTCCTTTTATACTGGTAGGAACCACCTGGTTCCACCAGCCCACAGGAGATTATTGTGTCCGTCCGTCCGTCGTGCATTCAAGAATGGGAGGGGTGGGGCTGGGTGGAGAGGGGAGGGTGGGGAGGGGCTGGGTGGGGAAGGTGGGGAGGGGCTGGGTGGGGAGGGTGGGGAGGGGCTGGGTGGGGAGGGGTTGGGTGGGGAGGGGAGGGTGGGGCTGGGTGGGGGGTGGGAGGGGTGGGGCTGGGTGGGGAGGGGAGGGTGGGGGGAGGGGCTGGGTGGGGCTGGGTGGGGAGGGGCTGGTCACCCCGTGGTGCCCTTATAAAACTCAACGTTTCACCTACTCACGCCGGCTTGTGCCCGCCCTCACAGTCGGGCATATTTGCGGAATACACCACGCCGCCGTTGACCCTGCAGGCCATTGACCGAGCAACCCGACGTTGCTACCAGCTCCCTCCGCAGGACAATGTGTTACATATGGAGATGACTAACACACCCTACTAACAAGAGTAGCACATGCCAACACACCAACGAACACTCGATTGACACGCATACTGACACAACAACAGCAGCATGCCCACTCACTCGCAATGACAGCGAGGAAGAGAGTGAGCAGGAGAGAGGGAAGGGAGTGAAAGGAGGAGAGAGAGTTTGAGAGCTGAGAGTGCGTGAGAGGCAGAGGTGAGTGAAGAGGTGGTAAGAGTGTGAGAGGGTGAGTGTTGCGGTGTGTGGGTGAGTGGGTGGGTGGGTGAGTGTGTGAGCATGGTGGAGTGAGTGGGGAGTGGTGGTGCAGCGGTTAGCGCGCTGCGCTATGAACCTGGCGAAACGGGTTCGATTCCAGCTCACGGCCAACACCGGTGACGATTATCTGAACCGGTCCCGGGCCTCCACTAGGTCGACTCAGCCTCAAATGAGTACCTGGTGCGGTGTGTAAACATTGCCACTGGGGAGACAAAGGCGGTCGGGCGTGGTGCTGGCCACCCACCCCCTCGTGTACCATTCTGGCCTTCATAGGTGCTCGCTAACAGCACTTGCCCCTACAGTCTGTTAAGGCTATATGGGGGATCTTTGTCTTTGTTCGCCGTGCCGGCATTCATAGGTGCTGCTCGCTAACAGCACTTGCCCCAACAGTCTTGTCAAGGCTTTAAGGGGGATCTTTGCCTTTGTTTAGGTACTGTACGTGTCAGTGTGTGAGTGTGTGTGTCTGTGTGGGGGGAGCGGTGGGTGTTGTGGTTAGCGCGTTGCGCTTCGAACGGCTATACGGGGTATCTTTGTCTTTGTGTGAGTGGGTGAGTTTGGTGGTGCATGAATGTGTATGTGAGTGGGTGGGTGAGTGTGGAGGTGTAAGGATGAGTGGGTGGGTGAGTGTGGAGGTGTAAGGATGAGTGGGTGGGTGAGTGTGGTGGTGTATGAGTGGGTGGGTGATTGTGGAGTTGTATGAGTGGGTGAGTGTGGTGGTGTATGAGTGAGTGGGTGGGTGGGTGAGTGAGTGGGTGAGTGGGTGGGTGGGTGAGTGGGTGGGTGAATGTGGTGGTGGACGAGTGAGTGGGAGGGTGAGTGAGTGAGTGGGTGAGTGAGTGAGTGGGTGGGTGGGTGGGTGAGTGAGTGGGTGGGTGGGTGGGTGAGTGAGTGGGTGGGTGGGTGGGTGAGTGAGTGGGTGATTGGGTGAGTGGGTGGGTGAGTGAGTGGGTGGCTGAGTGTGGTGGTGGACGAGTGAGTGGGTGAGTGAGTGAGTGGGTGAGTGAGTGAGTGGCTGAGTGGGTGAGTGGGTGAGTGAGTGAGTGGGTGGCCGTGACAAGGTCATAATGGACGTGTCAGCTTCACAGCGACCGTGTCAGCTTCACAGCGAACGTGTCAGATTCACAGCGACCGTGTCAGGTTCACAGCGGACGTGTCAGGTTCACAGCGAACGTGTCAGGTTCACAGTGGACGTGTCAGCTTCACAGCAGACGTGTCAGATTCACAGTGGACGTGTCAGATTCACAGCGACAGTGTCAGGTTCACAGTGGACGTGTCAGATTCACAGCGACAGTGTCAGGTTCACAGCGGCCGTGTCAGGTTCACAGCGACAGTGTCAGGTTCACAGTGGACGTGTCAGGTTCACAGCGAACGTGTCAGGTTCACAGTGGACGTGTCAGATTCACAGCGACAGTGTCAGGTTCACAGTGGACGTGTCAGATTCACAGCGACAGTGTCAGGTTCACAGCGGCCGTGTCAGGTTCACAGCGGACGTGTCAGGTTCACAGTGGACGTGTCAGGTTCACAGAGGACGTGTCAGGTTCACAGTGGACGTGTCAGGTTCACAGCGACCGTGTCAGCTTCACAGTGGACGTGTCAGGTTCACAGCGACAGTGTCAGGTTCACAGCGGCAGTGTCAGGTTCACAGTGGACGTGTCAGGTTCACAGCGACAGTGTCAGGTTCACAGCGGCCGTGTCAGGTTCACAGTGGACGTGTCAGGTTCACAGCGACAGTGTCAGGTTCACAGCGGCCGTGTCAGCTTCACAGCGAACGTGTCAGCTTCACAGCGAACGTGTCAGGTTCACAGCGAACGTGTCAGGTTCACAGCGACAGTGTCAGGTTCACAGTGGACGTGTCAGGTTCACAGCGAACGTGTCAGGTTCACAGCGAACGTGTCAGGTTCACAGCGACAGTGTCAGGTTCACAGCGGCCGTGTCAGCTTCACAGCGAACGTGTCAGGTTCACAGCGGACGTGTCAGGTTCACAGCGGACGTGTCAGCTTCACAGCGAACGTGTCAGCTTCACAGCGAACGTGTCAGGTTCACAGTGGACGTGTCAGGTTCACAGCGACAGTGTCAGCTTCACAGTGGACGTGTCAGGTTCACAGTGGATGTGTCAGGTTCACAGCGACAGTGTCAGCTTCACAGTGGATGTGTCAGGTTCACAGCGACAGTGTCAGCTTCACAGCGAACGTGTCAGGTTCACAGTGGACGTGTCAGGTTCACAGCGACAGTGTCAGCTTCACAGTGGACGTGTCAGGTTCACAGCGGACGTGTCAGGTTCACAGCGGACGTGTCAGGTTCACAGCGACAGTGTCAGCTTCACAGTGGACGTGTCAGGTTCACAGTGGATGTGTCAGGTTCACAGTGGACGTGTCAGCTTCACAGCGAACGTGTCAGCTTCACAGTGGACGTGTCAGGTTCACAGTGGACGTGTCAGGTTCACAGCGACAGTGTCAGGTTCACAGTGGCCGTGTCAGCTTCACAGCGGACGTGTCAGATTCACAGCGGACGTGTCAGGGTCACAGTGGACGTGTCAGCTTCACAGCGGACGTGTCAGGTTCACAGTGGACGTGTCAGGTTCACAGTGGACGTGTCAGCTTCACAGCGGCCGTGTCAGCTTCACAGCGGACGTGTCAGGTTCACAGCGGCCGTGTCAGGGTCACAGTGGACGTGTCAGGTTCACAGTGGACGTGTCAGGTTCACAGCGGCCGTGTCAGGGTCACAGTGGACGTGTCAGCTTCACAGCGGACGTGTCAGGTTCACAGCGGCCGTGTCAGCTTCATAAACTCAGAAAGTCTCTCTGCCCAAGCGAGTGCGTGGTGGTGGAAATTCCACGTTCCTCTGGCTGGGGCCAAGCCTCTCACGAGAATGAACCCAGTCGGGGCTGTGTCAGGGTCTGATTTCTCACGCGCAACTCACGCGCAACTCACGCGCAACTCACGTGCAACTCACGTGCAACTCACGTGCAACTAACGTACAACTCACGTGCAACTAACAAGCAATTAACAAGCAACTTGCTTGCAACTTGCTGGCAACGTGCGTCAAACTCATGTGCAATTCACGTGCAACTCGTGTGCAACGCGTGCTAATCTTACAAGCAACCCAAGTGCAACTCGCGTGCAACCACGCCTGAAAGTTGCTAAGCATTTGCTCTGAGCAGGTCGGTGAGTGGGTGAGTAGGTGAGTGAGTGGCTGAGTGAGCAAATGGGTGAGTGTATGAGTGAATGAGTGAGTGAGTAAAGGAGTGAGCCGGTGGGTGAGTGAGCGGGTGAGCAAGTGGGTTGGCGAGTTGGTGAGTGAGCGAGCTAGTGGGCGGGTGAGCGAGCGGCTGGGTGAGTGAGCGGATGGGTGAGCAAACGGGTGAGTGGGTGAGTAAAGGAGTGAGCCGGTGGGTGAGTAAAGGAGTGAGGCGGTGGGTGAGTGAGCGGGTGAGCAAGTGGGTTAGTGAGCGAGCGAGTGGGTGGGTGAGCGAGCGGCTGGGTGAGTGAGCGGATGGGTGAGCAAATGGGTGAGTAGATGAGTGAGTGAGTAAAGGAGTGAGCCAGTGGGTGAGTGAGCGGGTGAGCAAGCGGGTTGGTGAGTTGGTGAGTGAGCGAGCTAGTGGGCGGGTGAGCGAGCGGCTGGGTGAGTGAGCGGATGGGTGAGCAAACGGGTGAGTGGATGAGTGAATGAGTGGGTGAGTGGATGGGTGGGTGAGTGAGCGGGTGAGCGAGCGAGTGAGTGGGCGGGTGAGCGAGCGGCTGGGTGAGTGAGTGAGTGAGTGGATGGGTGAGCAAACGGGTGAGTGGATGAGTGAATGAGTGGGTGGGTGGCTGAGTGGGTGAGCGAGCGGGTGAGTGAGCGGATGAGTGAGCAAACAGGTGAGCAAGCGAGTGAGGGGGTGAGCGAGCGAGCGAGCGAGTGTGTGGGTGAATCAGCGGGTGAGCGAGCGAGTGTGTCCGTGTCGTTGGTTCTGCTTGACGCAGCGTCTAATTAATTTAGGAGTAATGAGATACAGTGACCCCCTCCACAAGCCAATTAATTACGGGGCTATTGGGATTAACGTACACACACACACACACATAAACCCTCCACACACACACCTTAACGTTACACACACGCACACGTAAACCCTCCACACACACACCTTAACGTTACACACACGCACACGTAAACCCTCCACACACACACCTTAACGTTACACACACACACACATAAACCCTCCACACACACACCTTAACGTTACACACACACACACATAAACCCTCCACACACACACCTTAACGTTACACACACACACACACACGAGTTAACCCTCCACACACACACCTTAACGTTACACACACGCACACGTAAACCCTCCACACACACACCTTAACGTTTTTGTTGTTGTGATCATCATCGTCGTCGTCATCGTCTGGAAGTTGATTTCCAAATCCAGATTTTGTTTGTCATTGTCTCCGTGGGGAGGGGGAGGAGGGAGGGTCTATGACCACAGCAGGAGGAGTAGGGGGGGGGTGGGGTCACGCTGACCGTGGCGGTGAGGTCACGCCGACACCAACATCGCGGTCGCGACGACGCACGCAGCAGCCAGGGAGGGCGTGCGCGCGTTGCCCAAAGGCAAAGGTCCCCCGGATAGCCTTCAACAGACTGTTTGTGGGGGGCAAGTGCTGTTAGCGAGCGGCACCCCGCCCGCCCGCCCGCCCGCGCCGCCTTTGTCTCCCCACTGGGGATGTCTCCAGGCTCCTCGTGACGGGCTCAGATAATACCGGTAGGAACCTCCTGGTTACACCAGCCCACAGGTGGATTATTGTGTCTGTCCGTCCGTCGTGCAGGGAGGGGCTGGGTGGGGAGGGGAGGGTGGGGAGGGGCTGGGTGGGGAGAGTGGCGCTAGGTGGGGAGGGGAGGGTGGGGAGGTGCTGGGTGGGGAGGGACGGGCTGGGTGGGGAGGGAGGGGTTGGGTGGGGAGGGGCTGGGTGGAGAGAGTGGCGCTGGGTGGGGAGGGGAGGGTGGGGAGGGGCTGGGTGGGGAGGTGCTGGGTGGGGAGGGTGGGGAGGGGCTGGGTGGGGAGGGGAGGGTGGGGAGGGGCTGGGTGGGGAGGGGAGGGTGGGGAGGTGCTGGGTGGGGAGGGTGGGGCTGGGCTGGGTGGGGAGGGTGGGGAGGTGCTGGGTGGGGAGGGTGGGGAGGTGCTGGGTGGGGAGGGTGGGGAGGGGCTGGGTGGGGGGTGGGAGGAGTGGGGCTGGGTGGGGAGGGGAGGGTGGGGAGGGGCTGGGTGGGGCTGGGTGGGGGGTGGGAGGGGTGGGGCTGGGTGGGGTGGGGCTGGGTGGGGTGGGGCTGGGTGGGGAGGGGCTGGGTGGGGAAGGGCTGGGTGGGGAGGGGAGGGTGGGGAGGGGCTGGGTGGGGAGGGGCTGGTCACCCCGTGGTGCCCTTATAAAACTCAACGTTTCACCTACTCACGCCGGCTTGTGCCCGCCCTCACAGTCGGGCACATTTGCGGAATACACCACGCCGCCGTTGACCCTGCAGGCCATTGACCGAGCAACCCAACGTTCCTACCAGCTCCCTCCGCAGGACAATGTGTTCGTCACTGGGTGTTGGCCGTGAGCAGGGCAATCGAACTCGGGCCGCCGGGTTCGTAGCGCAGCGCGCTAACCACTGCGCCACCGCTCCCCGCAACACACACGCAAAGACAAAGGTCCCCCGTATAGCCTGTAAGACTGTTTGGGGGGCAAGTTAGCGAGCAGCACCTATGAAGGCCGGCACAGTGGCGCCGTATACTCAACGTGACAAGTACTCATTTGATGCCGAGTCGACCTAGAGGAGGCCCACGACAAGTTCAGATAATAGTCAACCTTGTAGGCGGTGGCGCCGTGAACAGGAAATGAACTCCGGTCGCTGAGTTCGCTGCTAACCACTGCGCCACCACTCCCCACACACAAACATACAGACACACACAAACATACAGACACACACGTACACACAGACACACACACAGACACACACACACACACAGACACACACGTACACACAGACACACACGTACACACAGACACACACACACACACAGACACACACAAACACACAGATACGCACACACATACATACAGACACACACGTACACACAGACACACACGTGCACACAGACACACACGTGCACACAGACACACACGTGCACACAGACACACACGTGCACACAGACACACACGTGCACACAGACACACACGTGCACACAGACACACACGTGCACACAGACACACACGTGCACACAGACACACACGTACACACAGACACACACGTGCACACAGACACACACGTGCACACAGACACACACGTGCACACAGACACACACGTGCACACAGACACACACGTGCACACAGACACACACGTACACACAGACACACACGTGCACACAGACACACACGTGCACACAGACACACACGTGCACACAGACACACACGTACACACAGACACACACGTACACACAGACACACACGTACACACAGACACACACGTACACACAGACACACACGTACACACAGACACACACAGAACGCACAAGTAACCACACACACACACACTACAACACATTTACCCCGAACACACAGACTCGTGCTAACATACAAGATCACACACTCTAACACACACACTCTAACACACACACTAAGGCTAACACACACACACACACACTAAGGCTAACACACACACACAAACCCAACACACACACTAAGGCTAACATACACACACACACACTAAGGCTAACACACACACACACACAAACCCAACACACACACACACTAACACACACACACACTAAGGTTAACACACAAACTCAACACACACACACAAACCCAACACACACACACACTAACACACACACACACTAAGGTTAACACACAAACTCAACACACACACACACACAAACCCAACACACACACACACTAACACACACACACACTAAGGTTAACACACAAACTCAACACACACACACACAAACCCAACACACACACTAAGGCTAACACACACACAAACCCAACACACACACTAAGGCTAACACACACACACACACTAAGGCTAACATACACACACACAAACCCAACACACACACTAAGGCTAACATACACACACACACAAACCCAACACACACACTAAGGCTAACATACACACACACACTAAGGTTAACACACAAACTCAACACACACACACACACACAAACCCAACACACACACACACTAACACACACACACACACACTAACACACACACACACTAATGTCAACACACAAACTCAACACACACACACACACAAACGCAACACACACACTAACACACACACACACGAAGGTTAACACACAAACTCAACACACATCCTGTGTCTCTGTGTCTCCCTATTTCTGTCTCAGTATCACCCCCCCCGTGCCCCCCCCCCCACATCACCCCCCTGGCTTCTCCCAATGTCACCCCCCGCGTCCACCCAATGTCACCCCCCGCGTCCACCCAATGTCACCCCCCGCGTCCACCCAATGTCACCCCCCCACCCACGTCACCCCCCTGCGTCTCCCCAATGTCACCCCCCCAAGTCCGTTCCACGTCACCCCCACCGGGTCCCCCCGTGACCCCCCCCCCACCCCCCCCCCCCAAACGTCCCCCCGCATCTCCCCCCCAATCCCCCTGCCCCCACCCCCTGCCCCCCCCCCTCCGTCCACCCCCCCGACTCATCCGCGGGGAGGGGGAGGAGGGGGAAGGGGAGGAGGGGGAGGAGGGGGGGGGGGGGGTGGAGGGGGGGAGGGGGAGGAGGGGGGGGGGGGGAGGGGGGTGGAGGGGGGTGGGGGGGGGGGTGGAGGGGGGGGGGGGGGGGGCTTTGACCGCGTCAGAGGTCGTGTCGACCTCTACACTAACGACGATCAATTAGCGCGGCGGGGTCGACACACACGCACACGTGTACACACGTGCACACACACACGTACACGTGTACACACACGTATACACACACGCACACGCACACACACACGCACACACGTATACACACGTATACACACACGTATACACACACACACGTACATACACACACGTACACACACGTGTACACACACACACGTATATACACACACACACACAAGTATACACACACACGTGTACACACACACACGTATACAGACACACACACGTATACACACACACACACACAAGTATACACACACGTGTACACACACACACGTATACACACACACACACGTGTACACACACACACGTGTACACACACACACGTATACACACACACACACACACACGTATACACACACACACACGTGTACACACACACACGTATATACACACACACACACAAGTATACACACACACGTGTACACACACACACGTACACACACGTACACACACGTGTACACACACGTATATACACACACACACGTGTACACACACACACGTATACAGACACACACACGTATACACACACACACACACAAGTATACACACACGTGTACACACACACACGCACACGTGTACACACACACACGTGTACACACACACACACGTGTACACACACACACGTATACACACACACACACACGTATACACACACACGTATACACACACACACGTGTACACACACACAAGTATACACACGTGTACACACGTACACGTATACACTCGCACAAAAGACAAAGATAAAGACAAAGATCCCCCGGGTAGCCTTAACAGACTGTAAGGGCAAGTGCTGTTAGCGAGTAGCACCACCTATGAAGGCCGGCACGGCACAACGAGGGGGGTGGGTGGCCAGCACCACGCCCGGCCGCCTTTGTCTCCCCAGTGGCGATGTTTACTACACACACCGCTACACCAGGTTACTCATTTGAGGCCGAGTCGACCTAAGGGAGGCCCGTGACCGGTTCAGAAAATCGCCACCGGTGTTTCGGCGGGCCGTGAGCGGGAATCCAACTCGGGTCGCCGGGTTCGTGGCGTTCAGCGGGCAACCTCCGGGTAGACTCGGCCGTGAAAAAAAATTGTGTCGACATACCGATGGCACGCCGGACTTGCGTGTCAGGCGGGGTGGGACGGCGGGGAGACGTAGTAGGGCCCGGGGCAGGCTGGGTAGATCGGGTAACTCCTCTCCTGCACGTGAGGGGAGACGCGGGGAGGAGGGGGGAGGCGGGAGAGATGATGGGGGAGACACGGGGAGACACGGGGAGACACGGGGAGACACGAGGAGACGCGTACGGGGGTTACGTTTTAGAACCACGGATCTCGGCAGTTTCTTTCCGACCCGGTCACTACAGACAGTCCTCTACTCACGATGGAGATGCGTTACGACGACCCCATCGTCGCAAGTCGAAAATATCGTAAGTTGAAGATGGCCTAGCCTCGATTGAAAGCTTCTTTCGTGACTGCAGGGATTCATCTTCTTGGTTTCTTTCGGTAAAAGTCACGTAGAAAAAAAATTAAGATTTCGATTTAAAGCTTTCGTGACTGCAGGGATTCATTTTCTTGATTCTTTCGGTAAAGTCACGTAGAATGGAAATAATAAAATAATATTTTAAAAAACATACTAAAATAATTCTCACGACGTTTCGGCCACAACGCAAGCAGGCGTCCTCAGGTGGAGAACAGGTCTGACTTTACCAAAAGAACCAAGAAGATGGCCTCGCCTACCCAGGAGTCTTAAAGATCGGTGATAATTTAGCAAAGCAGAGCAAGTTGCAGTAGCGCGCTGTATAAACTATACACTGCGTGTATTTATTAATTACAATACTGTATTGCGCAGTAAAATGTCAAGTAAAAAAAACAAAGTAAATTCTTAGCCTACCTGTATGAACTGCAATTTAATGGAAAGTTTTTTCAGGAAACAATCCTATCTGCTTATAAAAAAAAAACTTTTCACATGCGTTGAACGGATCGTATCGTGGTAACCCTAAAATGAAATCGCTAAAGCAGCTACGCATCATACATGCATTGATCATATCGCACTGTGCTCATCAAGATTCGTACCTCCGTACGCTGCTGCGTTTTGCCTGCCGCTCGAAATTTGAAACATTTCACAATTTTCTCGTATCGCTATCGCCATCGTAAGATCGAAACATCGTAACTCGGGGTCCATCTGTATAAACCCGAGACGGTCGTTACGAACCTCTGATCGTACCCAGACGCACGCCTCCCGGAACCAAGGATTGTCAGCGGTGATAGCTAAAGCGTCCCTGACACGGACATTATGAGACCCCCCCCCATCCGCCCCCAACGCACCCCCTCCCATGAGAGAGAGAGAGACGCCCAGACCCAGGGGCAGAAACCTCGGCACACAAATCCTCGACCACACGGCCCCATGACGAACCCTCTGAGCCAACCTCCCCCCCCCTCCCTCCCCCCCGTTGAAAACCCCTCCTCAGACGAGCTCTCACCAGAGGTCGCAAACGGGTTTTGATTCCTTACCCGTACCCGGCCGCACCAGGGTCGCAAACGGGTACGGCCGTACCCGGCCGTACCCGTACCCAGCCGGGTACGGGTATCGGGTACCCGATTGCGACCTCTGGGATGAAGCCATGTTGCAGGCGCGGGTGGGTTGATTCTAGGAACTTGAATTGTGAGAAGAGACAAGACGTTGGGAAATGAGTGACAGTTACTCACCTGTGACTCACGGCCTACCCGTACCCGTACCCGTACCCGGCCGCACCAGGGTCGCAAACGGGTACCCGTACCCGGCCGGGTACGGGTAGCCGTTCCCTACCCGTACCCGTACCCTACCCGAAATGAGTGACAAACGGTGACTCACCAGTGACTCACGGCCTACCCGTACCCGGCCGGGTACGGGTAGCCGGCTATCGGGTAGGGTACGGGTATCGGGTACCCGGTTGCGACCTCTGGCTCTCGCACGCCCAGCCCCGACTCATCACGCCGACCGGCCTTCCCTCGCTTCACGACAAGACGTCACCGTTTACACTATGAGACATCTCCTTTACCAGTGGCAAAATATAGTACTGTAGTAGGTTTTTACCCTTTCAACTGGTACAAAAACTGACACCTTTATACAAGGCATCATGTTCCACCTGAAGACGGAAGCTTGTGTTGCCTCCGAAACGTCGTGATTTTTATTTTATTTTTATTTTACTTTTATTAATTTAATTTTTTTTTACCTACATGGTGACTTTACCGAAAAAAACAAAGACTATGAATCCTTGCAGTCACGGAAGCTTCACATCTGCGGCTTTCCCAGGGTTCCATTCTCCACCCCCTCCACCCCCTCCACCCCCTCCACCCCCTCCACCCCCTCCACCCCCTCCACCCCCTCCACCCCCTCCACCCCCTCCCCTCCTCCACCCCCTCCACCCCCTCCCCTCCTCCACCCCCTCCACCCCCTCCCCTCCTCCACCCCCTCCACCCCCTCCACCCCCTCCACCCCCTCCACCCCCTCCACCCTCCTCCACCCCCTCCACCCCCTCCCTCGTTTGTCTCCCGTCACATTCCCCGAGCTTGATCCCGTGACCCCAACGTGACCTACGAACCCGAGGGGGTGAAGAGACAGGTTTGACCCCGCGTGACCTTCGACCTGCCCCCCCCAACCACCCCCCCCCGGCTCCTCCGCCTCCCCCTCCCCTTCCTGAACCCCGCAGAGAAAGCGAGAGACGACATCCAGGCGCAGGCATTGAACCCCAGGGTCTCTGCTGTGCCATTGTGAACCTGACGTGGCCATCGTGAACCTCATGAACTTCCCAGCTGCCTCGTTGGCCAGCTGCCCTTTGCTGCTGCCCTTTGCCGCTGCCCTCTGCCCCCTCTAGCCGTGGGCCGACGGCTGTCTCTGCGATCCCAAAATACTAGAGCTGCGGTGGTCATTAAACACTAAATATACCACCCGCTCATGGGTTACACACGGAGAGAAGGGGACACGGGGACACGGAGAAAGAGACACGGTGACACGGATACTCGGACACTCGCGGACACGGAGAGAAGGGGACACGGGGACACGGAGAAAGAGACACGGGGACACGGTGACACGCGGACACGGAGAGAAGGGGACACAGGGAGGAGACACGGGGACATGGAGAGGAGACACGGGGACACGGGGACACGGGGACAGAGAGAGAATGGGACACGGGGAGATGGAAAGGACACACAGGGACACGGGGACACGGAGACACGGAGAGAAGGGGATACAGGGAGGAGACACGGGGACACAGGGAGGAGACACGGGGACACGGAGACAGAGAGAGAACGGGACACGGGGAGATGGAAAGGACACACAGGGACACGGTGACACAGAGACACAGAGACACGGGGACACGGAGACACGGGGACATGGAGACAAGGGGACATGGGAACACATGGATATGGGGACACAGAGACACGGGGACATAGGGACAACGTTGCCATAGAGATATGGAGACACAGGGACATATGGAAACACGAAGACACACCCAGGGAGAAAGGGTAAGACACACAAGAGACGAAAAAAAACAAAAGACAAACTCAGAAACACACACCCCAGAGACATGGAGAGAGAGAGAGACAGAGAGAGAGACAGAGAGAGAGAGAGACAGAGAGAGAGACAGAGACAGAGAGAGAGACAGAGAGAGAGACAGAGAGAGTCAGAGAGAGACAGAGAGACAGAAACAGAGAGAGAGACAGAGAGAGACAGAGAGAGAGACACACAGAGAGAGAGACAGAGACAGAGAGAGAGACAGAGAGAGAGAGACAGAGAGAGACAGAGACAGAGAGAGACAGAGACAGAGAGAGAGAGACAGAGAGAGAGAGAGACAGAGAGAGAGACACAGAGAGAGACAGAGAGAGAGACAGAGAGACAGAGAGAGAGGCAGTCAGACAGAATGGTCCAGAAACAGAGGCGTGGGACAGACACACAAACAGAGAGACAGACAGACTGACACAGGCAGATACAAGCAGACAGACAGACAGGCAGACACACCATCACGATGGTCGTGAGCATGGAGACATCACACTCAACCGGTCTGGGCTAGTGGAGTCAAGCATCAGATGCTATATATATACATATGCATGCAGCAGGCAAAGAACCCCCATATAACCCACACAGACTGTTGGGGCAAGTGCTGTTAGCAAGTAGCAGCAGCACCTATGAAGGCCGGCACGGCACACAACAACAACAATCACCACGGCGCTTGTGCCAGGCTAGGTGCACCTTAAGGTCCACGTGAAGTGTCGAACACCGGCTGGCAGGAGGTCACGGGACAGACCCCCCCAGGTGCCATGGGTTGGCTGACTGAGATGCACACACACACGCACACACGTACACACACAAAGATGCCCCGTATAGCCTTAACAGACTGTAGGGGCAAGTGCTGTTAGCGAGCACCTATGAAGGCCGGCACGGCACACGAGGGGGTGGTTTGACCGCCACGCCTGCCCCGGCCGCCTTTATCTCCCCAGTGCAGACGTTCACACACCGCGCCAGGTACTCATTCGAGGCCGAGTCGACCTAGGGGAAGCCCAAGATCGGGTTCAGATAACCGTTGCCACTGACGGTGGCAGTGACCGGCAATTGAACTCGGTTTCGTAGAGGGGCGAGCTAACCGCTGCACCACCGCTCCCCGCGCACGCACGCACACACGGACACACTCAAGCACACACGGACACACTCACGCACACACGGACACACTCACGCACACACGGACACACTCACGCACACACGGACACACTCACGCACACACGGACACACTCACGCACGCACGGACACACTCACGCACGCACGGACACACTCACGCACGCACGGACACACTCACGCACGCACGGACACACTCACGCACGCACGGACACACTCACGCACGCACGGACACACTCACGCACACACGGACACACTCACGCACGCACGGACACACTCACGCACGCACGGACACACTCACGCACACACGGACACACTCACGCACACACGGACACACTCACGCACACACGGACACACTCACGCACACACGGACACACTCACGCACACACGGACACACTCACGCACACACGGACACGGCCACCACTCGCTAGGTAGTAGTGGCGCTTG
>NC_136339.1:4657452-4729952 GCF_964198595.1 Lampetra fluviatilis
ATAATGGGCGCCCCCTATCCCTCCCTCTCACCGCCCCAGGGTTTGACCTCTCAGTTCAGTTCATTGATTAGGTGTAGCCCTGTGAGCCAGGCGGCTCTTGAATCCGGGTGCAAACCGCAACAAACAAAACATGAACAAGAAAACATCGATTTAAAGCTTTCGTGACTGCAGGGATTCATCTTCTTGGTTCTTTCGGTAAAGTCACGTAGAAGGGAGATAATAAAATAATAAAAATAAAACATAATTAAATAATTAAATTTCGATTTTTATCTTTCGTGACTGCAGGGATTCATCTTCTTGGTTCTTTCGGTAAAGTCACGTAGAAGGGAAATAATAAAATAATAAAAATAAAAACTGTTTTTTATTATGTTTTATTTTTATTATTTTAATAAAATAATAAAAATGTAACATATTTTATTCTTTCGATTTAAATCTTTTGTGACTGCAGGGATTCATCTTCTTGGTTCTTTCGGTAAAGTCACGTAGAAGGGAAGTAATAAAATAATAAAAAATAAAACATAATAAAAAAATAATTCTCAACGACGGCTGCTTGCGTTGTGGCCGAAACGTCGTGAGAATTATTTTTATGTTTTATTTTTATTATTTGATTACTTCCCTTCTACGTGACTTTACCGAAAGAACCAAGAAGAAGAAACCATCTTAAAGTGGCTACGCGCAACAGAAAAATCCTGGAAATAAGCAGCAGCAAAGTCTTGCAGACAAAGCGCCGCGTGTCAATGCTGTGTGCAAAAATCCCAGTGGGATGCAAGTAAAAACACAATAACAACCATGAGAGAAATTTCGATTTAAAGCTTTCGTGACTGCATACAGACGCTGTCTTCTCGACAGACCTGTTTCTCCACCTGAGGACGGCTGCTTGCGTTGTGGCCGAAACGTCGTGAGAATTGTATTTTATTATGTTTTTTTTTATTATTATTTTATTATTTCCATTCTACGTGACTTTACCGAAAGAACCAAGAAGATGAATCCCTGCAGTCACGAAAGCTTTAAATCGAAATCCTCTAGAGCAGTTTTGAGTAAAGATCTCACAGGTAGTGATCCAAGTTGTAGTTTATTCTGGTAGGAACCTCCTGGTTACACCACCCACAGGGGATTATTGTGTCCGTCGTGCAGGGAGGGGCTGGGTGGGGAGGGGCTGGGTGGAAAGGGGGAGGGTGGGGGCTGGGTGGGGAGGGGCTGGTCACCCCGTGGTGCCCTGATGGGGAGGGGCTGGGTGGGGAGGGTGGGGAGGGGAGGGTGGGGAGGGTGGGGAGGGAGGGGCTGGGTGGGGAGGGGAGGGTGGGGAGGGAGGGGCTGGGTGGGGAGGGGAGGGTGGGGAGGTGCTGGGTGGGGAGGGTGGGGCTGGGTGGGGGGTGGGGAGGGTGGGGCTGGGTGGGGGCTGGGTGGGGAGGAGCTGGTCACCCCGTGGTGCCCATATAAAACTCAACGTTCAACCTACTCACGCCGGCTTGTGCCCGCCCTCACAGTCGGGCATATTTGCGGAATACACCACGCCGCCGTTGACCCTGCAGGCCATTGACCGAGCAACCCAACGTTCCTACCAGCTCCCTCCGCAGGACAATGTCTTTGGCAATAGCATTCCAGACCCTGGGGCCATCAACAGCAACTATTTGTACGGCAACCTCTTCCCTGGTCACCTGATCGTGGGGACATCGCTCGCCACGTGGTCTGCTGTCCTCCGCTAGCCTGGCTCGTACCGTCGACCAAACTAAACACTAAACATCCATAATGTCGCCTGTTTAACACGTAGAGGAGGCCTTTCGCGAACAATGTTATCCGTAATACAGGGGTGGGAGGGGTGGTGTTGGGTTTTATCGCGTAATTATAAATGTGTCATAATTGTTTTTTTACCCTTCCATCTGGCAACAAAACTGACACCTTTTTTTACGAGGAGTCATGTTTGCATAGACCACAATACCTGCAGCCATAATGCAAACAAAAAAACATAACTCTGATAATGTATGCACTGTCCTTGAAGTTGATTGGTCCATACTCTGATGGTGCATTGTCTTTGAGTTGTGCGCCTTTTGGCGTCATCTGGTCCAACACCATGTGAGACTAGGCTCTAAGGAAAAGCTGTCTCGGGTGTGGACCAATCAACTTCAAGGACAGTGCACATTATCAGAGTTGTGTTTTTGTTTGCATTATGGCTGCAGGTATTGTGGTCTATGCAAACATGACTCCTTGTAAAAAAGGTGTCAGTTTTGTTGCCAGATAGAAGGGTAAAAAACCAATTATCATATTTTTTACTGGCAAATGAGGTTCCAATGGTGTAAATGTGTCGTTAGACCCGCCACCACCCCCGACACAGCCGGTGAGTAAGTTTTGTGTCACGTAAACGAATTGGCCACGTTCTGTTTACGTGACACAAACCCTTACTGGATTTGAAGCTTTCGTGACTGCAAGGATTCCTATTCTTAGGTTTTTCGGTAAAGTCACCGTGTAGGTAAAACATTAAAATTAATAAAAGTAAAAATAAAAAGTGGGCCGTTCCTGGCCCATCCCCCCCCCTCAACCAGTATATATACAGGGTAGTATTCCTTGGAATCTCTCATTTAATTGATACAGCGAACGTGCTGTGACGGTTCCACCTGAAGACGAAAGCTTGTGTTGCCTCCGAAACGTCGTGATTTTTATTTTATTTTTATTTTACTTTTATTAATTTAAATTTTTTACCTACACGGTGACTTTACCGAAAAAAAAACCTAAGAATAGAAACCCCTTACTGATTAGCTGTGTCGGGTGGTGGCGGGTTTTAACGACACATTGATATCTTTTACGCGATCTAACCTCAAAATAAACCTTTGTAATCGAACAGTAGGCGGGGTTTATACACGACCAGTGGGCGGGGCTAATATTAGCAGTGGGCGGAGCTACACGAGCAGTGGGCGGAGTTACACGAGCAGTGGGCGGGGCTACAGGGCAGTGGGCGGAGCTACATGAGCAGTGGGCGGGGTTAACATCAACAGTGGGCGGAGCTACACGGGCAGTGGGCGGGGATACAGGGCAGTGGGCGGGGCTACACGGGCAGTGGGGGGAGCTACATGGGCAGTGGGCGGAGCTACACGGGCAGTGGGCGGAGCTACAGGGCAGTGGGCGGAGCTACAGGGCAGTGGGCGGAGCTACATCATCATCACTGCCATCATCATCACTGCCATCATCATCATCACTGCCATCATCACTGCCATCATCATCATCACTGCCATCATCATCATCACTACCATCATCATCTTCAATGCCATCATCATCATCATCACTCCCATCATCATCATCATCACTGTCATCATCATCATCAATGCCATCCTCATCATCATCACTACCATCATCATTAATGCCATCATCATCAATGCCATCATCATTAATGCCATCATCATCACTGCCATCATCATCATCATCAATGCCATTCTCATCATCATCACTGCCATCATCATCAATGCCATCATCATCACTGCCATCATCATCATCATCAATGCCATTCTCATCATCATCACTGCCATCATCATCACTGCCATCATCATCACTGCCATCATCATCATCATACCCATCATCATCATCACTACGATGTGATTATATTACAGTAATCACCTCGTTACAAATTGTAATGTATTGCTCTCCGCACATTCAAGGTCGGTTTCCTACAGCGGTTGTCCAACGGCCTCCCTTGGCCCCGCCATGCTAATGAGGAGTTTCCACCATCGACTGATTCAGTCTGTACAACTCTCACGACCAGAATCACTTTATTTGTTTAAAACGTGTGTGTGTGTTCGTGTGTGTGTCTGTGTGTGTGTGTGTCTGTATGTGTGTGTGTTCGTGTGTGTGTACGTGTGTGTGTGTACGTGTGTGTGTATGTGTGTATGTGTGTCTGTGTTTCTGTGTGTCTGTATGTGTGTGTGTACGTGTGTGTGTCTGTATGTGTGTGTGTTCGTGTGTGTGTCTGTGTGTGTGTGTGTCTGTGTGTACGTGTGTTTGTACGTGTGTGTACATGTGTTTGTGTCTGTGTGTGTACGTGTGTGTGTGTGTCTGTGTGAATGTGTGTCTGTACGTGTCTGTGTGTATGTATGTGTGTGTGTACGTGTGTGTGTCTGTGTGTGTGTGTCTGTGTGTGTGTCTCTGTGTGTATGTTTGTCTGTACGTGTCTGTGTGTCTGTGTGTGTGTGTACGTGTGTTTGTGTCTGTGTGTGCGTGTGTGTGTCTGTGTGTGTGTGTGTACGTGTGTTTGTGTCTGTGTGTGCGTGTGTGTCTGTGTGTGTGTATGTGTGTATGTGTGTCTGTGTGTATGTAAGTCTGTGTGTATGTGTGTCTGTACGTGTCTGTGTGTATGTGTGTGTGCACGTGTGTGTGTGTGTAGGTGTGTGTGTGGAGGTGTGTGTGTGTAGGTGTGTGTAGGTGTGTGTGTGTGTAGGTGTGGAGGTGTGTGTGTAGGTGTGTGTAGGTGTGTAGGTGTGTGTGTGCAGGTGTGTGTGTGTAGGTGTGTGTGTGTAGGTCTGTGTGTGTAGGTGTGTGTGTGTGTAGGTGTGTGTGTGGAGGTGTGTGTGTAGGTGTGTGTGTGTGTGTGTAGGTGTGTGTGTGTAGGTGTGTGTGTAGGTGTGTGTAGGTGTGTGTGTAGGTGTGTGTGTGTAAGTGTGTGTGTGTAGGTGTGTGTGTGTGTAGGTGTGTGTGTAGGTGTGTGTGAAGGTGTGTAGGTGTATGTGTGTGTGTGTAGGTGTGTGTGTAGGTGTGTGTGTGTAGGTGTGTGTGTAGGTGTCTGTGTGTGTAGGTGTGTGTGTGTAGGTGTGTGTGTGTAGGTGTGTGTGTGTAGGTGTGTGTGTGTAGGTGTGTGTGTGTAGGTCTGTGTGTGTAGGTGTGTGTGTGTGTAGGTGTCTGTGTGTGTAGGTGTGTGTGTGTAGGTGTGTGTGTAGGTGTGTGTGTGTAGGTGTGTGTGTGTGTAGGTGTGTGTGTGTGTAGTGTGTGTGTGCAGGTGTGTATGTGTAGGTGTGTGTAGGTGTGTGTAGTGTATGTGTGTGTGTAGGTGTGTGTGGAGGTGTGTATGTGTAGGTGTATGTGTGTGTGTGTAGGTGTGTGTGTAGGTGTGTGTAGGTGTCTGTGTGTGTAGGTGTGTGTGTGGAGGTGTGTGTGTGGAGGTGTGTGCGTGTGGAGGTGTGTGTGTAGGTGTATGTAGGTGTGTAGGTGTGTGTAGGTGTGTGTAGGTGTGTGTGTGGAGGTGTGTGTGTGTAGGTGTGTGTGTGTAGGTGTGTGTGTGGAGGTGTGTGTGTGTAGGTGTGTGTGTGTAGGTGTGTGTGTAGGTGTGTGTAGGTGTGTGTGTGTAGGTGTGTGTGTAGGTGTGTGTGTAAGTGTGTGTGTGTAGGTGTGTGTGTGTGTAGGTGTGTGTGTAGGTGTGTGTGGAGGTGTGTGTGTAGGTGTCTGTGTGTGTAGGTGTGTGTGTGGAGGTGTGTGTGTGGAGGTGTGTGTGTGTAGGTGTGTGTGTGTAGGTGTGTGTGTAGGTGTGTGTAGGTGTAGGTGTGTGTGTGTAGGTGTGTGTGTAGGTGTGTGTAGGTGTGTGTGTAGGTGTGTGTGTGTAATGTGTGTGTGTAGGTGTGTGTGTGTGTAGGTGTGTGTGTAGGTGTGTGTGGAGGTGTGTATGTGTAGGTGTATGTGTGTGTGTGTAGGTGTGTGTGTAGGTGTGTGTGTGTAGGTGTGTGTGTAGGTGTCTGTGTGTGTAGGTGTGTGTGTGGAGGTGTGTGTGTGGAGGTGTGTGTGTAGGTGTGTGTGTGTGTAGGTGTGTGTGTAGGTGTGTGTAGGTGTGTGTGTGTAGGTGTGTGTGTGTAGGGTTAACGTGTGTAGGTGTGTGTGTAGGTGTGTGTGTGTAGGGTTAACTTGTGTGTGTGTAGGTGTGTGTGTGTGATTAAATCCATAGAGTCACTGATGAACGGACGAGCAGTCTCCGCCTCTCTCTCTCTCATTCATCGATGGGTGGAGCTGAAAATGGATATCTTGAATTCCTCAACGACTCCAGAGCCACGTGGACATAGGACCTAGCGGGAAGACAAAGACGGACAGGTGAGAGGGGGTAGAGACACAGAGACACAGGTGAGAAAGATTTTTCGATTTAAAGCTTTCGTGACTGCAGGGATTCGTCTTCTTGGTTCTTTCGGTAAAGTCACGTAGAAGGTAAATAATGAAATAATAAAAATAAAATACAATTCTCACGACGTTTCGGCCACAACGCAAGCAGCCGTCCTCAGGTGAAACCAGGTCTGTCGAGGCGACAGCGTCTGAATGAAACAGCACCATGCTTGGAGCATGTATATAAGCTGGGTTGGAAGGGGGAAAAAAAGGGCGCCTTGACAAAAGAATATGCATATCAAGAGGAATTTAGCATATTTATGGGAAATGCAGGTATGTGATTAGTACTACTTATGCCCGTGCATTATGCATTTCCCATAAATATGCTAAATTCCTCTTGATATGCAAATTCTTTTGTCAAGGCGCCCTTTTTTTCCCCTTCCAACCCAGATTAAATATACGCTCCAAGCGTGGTGCTGTTTCATTCAGACGCTGTCTCCCCGACAGACCTGGTCTTCACCTGAAGACGGCTGCTTGCGTCGTGGCCGAAACGTCGTGAGAATTATTTTATTATGTTTTATTTTCATTATTTTATTACTTCCCTTCTACGTGGTGACTTTACCGAAAGGACCAAGAAGATGAAGGTGAGAGGGACTTACTGGGCAGTCTCGATTGCCTGTTGGATCGGCGATGAGTCGATATCCAGATACGAATCAGTCAGCGAATTCAACGTCATCCAGTACTCATTCACCTGTACACACAGGTGCAACACACGTGCACACACAGACACACAAACACAAAGATCCCCCGTGTAGCCTTAACAGACTGTATGGGCAAGTGCTGTTAGCGAGCACCTATGAAGGCCGGAACGGTACACGAGGGGGTGGGTGGCCAGCACCACGCCCGGCCGCCTTTGTCTCCCTAGTGGCGATGTTTACTGCACACAGCACCAGGTGTATTCATTTTGAGGCTGAGTCGACCTAGGAGAGGCCCAGGACCGGTTCAGATAATCGTCACTGATGTTGGCCGTGAGCGGGATTCAAACACGGGTCGCTTCCCACAGCGATGATCATACACACAGGTACACACACACACCTGGAGACACAGGTACACACACACACACACACCTGGAGACACAGGTACACACACACACACACCTGGAGACACAGGTACACACACACACACACACCTGGAGACACAGGTACACACACACACACACACCTGGAGACACAGGTACACACACACACACACCTGGAGACACAGGTACACACACACACCTGGAGACACAGGTACACACACACACACCTGGAGACACAGGTACACACACACACACACACCTGGAGACACAGGTACACACACACACACACACCTGGAGACACAGGTACACACACACACACACCTGGAGACACAGGTACACACACACACACCTGGAGACACAGGTACACACACACACACACACCTGGAGACACAGGTACACACACACACACACACCTGGAGACACAGGTACACACACACACACACACCTGGAGACACAGGTACACACACACACACACCTGGAGACACAGGTACACACACACACACACACCTGGAGACACAGGTACACACACACACACACACCTGGAGACACAGGTACACACACACACACACCTGGAGACACAGGTACACACACACACACACACCTGGAGACACAGGTACACGCAACACAACAACCGCCATTCGCCACTAAGTGGCGGTGACGTCACCGCGACGCTTGTGCCAGGCCACGTGCACCCTGAGGCTACCACGTGAAGTGTCGAACGCCCGCTGGCAGGAGGTCACGGGGCAGACCCAGCAGGTGCCACGGGTCGACTGACTGAGATGAGTGGCCTCTGGCGGCGTTTTAAGTTTTCAAGTTTCATGTATTGGGTATAGCCCTGTGAGCCATTCGGCTCTTGAATCGGGTGCAACCGCAACAAACAAAACAAACAAAAACATGAACAAGGAAACATCTTAAAGTGACTGTGTGACTGAGTGCAAACAGAAAATCCAAGAAAAGACAGCAAAATATTGCAGAAAAAGCACCGTTACACACCAACGCTGTGTGCAAAAATCCCAGTGGGATGCAAGTCAAACAACGACAACAACCACAAGACAACTTAGATTAAGGCCATCAGTCTAAGTCTGTACTACAACAAACAAACATGGCCAAACCGAAAAACTTTTCAAAAATCACCAAAATAAAGCCATAAAAGTCAAACAACAACAACCACAAGACAACTTAGATTAAGGCCATCATTCTAACTCCGTACTACAACAAACAACACAAACATGGCCAAACCAAAAAACTTTTCAAAAAATCACCCCTGACCTGCTGCTGAATGGCCGTCCCGACCCCGGCGTCCCAGGCGGTGTGCCGAGATTGGTCGGCGCCGCTCCACAGCGAGTACCAGTCCTCCTGGCGTTTGTTGCGCACCAGGCGGACGACGGCGCCCTCGGATAGCACCGAGATGGACACGCAGCCTGGCAGGCAGGCGCAGAGAGAGAGGGAGAGACGGAGAGACGCAGAGGTGTGGACTCGAGTCATGTGACTTGGACTCGAGTCAGACTCGAGTCATGAATTTGATGACTTGCGACTCGACTTGGACTTGCATAACAATGACTTTGTCCCACCTATGAGATGTGGACTCGAGTCATGTGACTTGGACTCGAGTCAGACTCGAGTCATGAATTTGATGACTTGCGACTCGACTTGGACTTGCATAACAATGACTTTGTCCCACCTCTGGAGAGACGCACGCGGACGCATGGACGACGCCCAGAGAGGTACACGCGCAGTGCGTTCTTTCGACGACGGAGACGTTGCAGAAGTAGAGGCGACGCCATTTATGAACGCTTCAAGCCAGTTGAACACGTGTGAGGCTTTCGCGACCAATATTATTAATAATCAACGTTTTTGTGGGTTTAGATCGCCGCGTTATTTATAAATGTGTCGTAACCCTCCACCACCCGACACGGCCAATCAGTAAAAAAAAGTGTCACGTTGACAAGAGACAAAATAGTTCACTGCTTTAGCCCCCACACCGGTGCGTTGAAGCGTGAAACCAGAGGTGAGTGGTGTGGTGAGTGGTGAGGTGAGTGGTGTGGTGAGTGGTGAGGTGAGTGGTGTGGTGAGTGGTGAGGTGAGTGGTGTGGTGAGTGGTGAGGTGAGTGGTGAGGTGAGTGGTGAGGTGAGTGGTGTGGTGAGTGGTGAGGTGAGTGGTGAGGTGAGTGGTGAGTGGTGAGGTGAGTGGTGAGGTGAGTGGTGTGGTGAGTGGTGAGGTGAGTGGTGAGGTGAGTGGTGAGGTGAGTGGTGTGGTGAGTGGTGAGGTGAGTGGTGAGGTGAGTGGTGAGGTGAGTGGTGTGGTGAGTGGTGAGGTGAGTGGTGAGGTGAGTGGTGTGGTGAGTGGTGAGGTGAGTGGTGAGGTGAGTGGTGTGGTGAGTGGTGAGGTGAGTGGTGTGGTGAGTGGTGAGGTGAGTGGTGAGGTGAGTGGTGTGGTGAGTGGTGAGTGGTGAGGTGAGTGGTGTGGTGAGTGGTGAGTGGTGAGGTGAGTGGTGAGGTGAGTGGTGTGGTGAGTGGTGAGGTGAGTGGTGTGGTGAGTGGTGAGGTGAGTGGTGTGGTGAGTGGTGTGGTGAGTGGTGAGTGGTGAGGTGAGTGGTGAGGTGAGTGGTGTGGTGAGTGGTGAGGTGAGTGGTGTGGTGAGTGGTGAGGTGAGTGGTGTGGTGAGTGGTGAGGTGAGTGGTGAGGTGAGTGGTGTGGTGAGTGGTGAGTGGTGAGGTGAGTGGTGAGGTGAGTGGTGTGGTGAGTGGTGAGGTGAGTGGTGTGGTGAGTGGTGAGTGGTGTGGTGAGTGGTGAGGTGAGTGGTGTGGTGAGTGGTGAGGTGAGTGGTGTGGTGAGTGGTGAGGTGAGTGGTGAGGTGAGTGGTGTGGTGAGTGGTGAGTGGTGTGGTGAGTGGTGAGGTGAGTGGTGTGGTGAGTGGTGTGGTGAGTGGTGAGGTGAGTGGTGAGGTGAGTGGTGAGTGGTGAGGTGAGTGGTGAGGTGAGTGGTGTGGTGAGTGGTGTGGTGAGTGGTGAGGTGAGTGGTGTGGTGAGTGGTGTGGTGAGTGGTGAGGTGAGTGGTGTGGTGAGTGGTGAGGTGAGTGGTGTGGTGAGTGGTGAGGTGAGTGGTGAGGTGAGTGGTGTGGTGAGTGGTGAGTGGTGAGGTGAGTGGTGTGGTGAGTGGTGAGTGGTGAGGTGAGTGGTGAGGTGAGTGGTGTGGTGAGTGGTGAGGTGAGTGGTGTGGTGAGTGGTGAGGTGAGTGGTGAGGTGAGTGGTGTGGTGAGTGGTGTGGTGAGTGGTGAGGTGAGTGGTGAGGTGAGTGGTGTGGTGAGTGGTGAGTGGTGAGGTGAGTGGTGAGGTGAGTGGTGTGGTGAGTGGTGAGGTGAGTGGTGTGGTGAGTGGTGAGGTGAGTGGTGTGGTGAGTGGTGAGGTGAGTGGTGAGGTGAGTGGTGAGGTGAGTGGTGTGGTGAGTGGTGTGGTGAGTGGTGAGGTGAGTGGTGTGGTGAGTGGTGTGGTGAGTGGTGAGGTGAGTGGTGAGGTGAGTGGTGAGTGGTGAGGTGAGTGGTGAGGTGAGTGGTGTGGTGAGTGGTGTGGTGAGTGGTGAGGTGAGTGGTGTGGTGAGTGGTGAGGTGAGTGGTGTGGTGAGTGGTGAGGTGAGTGGTGTGGTGAGTGGTGAGGTGAGTGGTGAGGTGAGTGGTGAGGTGAGTGGTGAGGTGATTGAGTGGTAAGTGAGTGGTGAGGTGGTGAGTGAGTGGTGAGTGGTGGGGTGAGTCAGTTTAACACGTAGCAGGCTTTCGCGATCAATATTATTCATAATCAACGTTTTTTGGGTTTAGATCGCGTTATTTATAAATGTGTCGTAACCCTCCACCACCCGACACGGCCAATCAGCAAAAAAAAGTGTCACGTTGACAAGAGACAAAATAGTTCACTGCTTTAGCCCCCACACCGGTGCGTTGAAGCGTGAAACCACAACATTTACAATTTTTGAGTTGTACGACGTTTCGCTGGTAATTGCATCCAGCATCATCGGGCAATTCGGGTAGGGTACGGGTATCGGGTACCCGGTTGCGACCTCTGGGCCCCAGGCGAGGGACATCACGATTGCCCCTTACAGTTAAGCAATGGGAGCTAGCCGGAGATGGTGTGCGTACGTCTCAATAACACCATTACACACAGACATGCATGCGCGTGCATAGATACATAGACTTGCATAGAGACCCACAGACATGCACAGATATACATAGACATGCATAGAGACCCATAGAGACCCATAGAGATAGATCAACAACAAGAACCGCCATTCGCCGCTAAGTGGCGGTGACGTCACCACGACGCTTGTGCCAGGCCATGTGCACCTTGAGGCCACGTGAAGTGTCGAACGCCCGCTGGCAGGAGGTCACGGGGCAGACCCAGCAGGTGCCACGGGTCGACTGACTGAGATGACCGAGATGACTGGCTGATGCACCACCTGTGCCCCCTACTGTGCCAACTTGCTGTGCTTTAGCCACCCGGCGCTCCGCTCGTTGTTGTGAGCGTCGCTCCTCCGTTGTTTTTGGAGGGCGACTGCCTCCAACTGCCCAGTAGCGTCCTTCACGAGCCTCCTCCACAGAGGCCGATCTTGACACCGCTGGTACCAGTCATCGGCAAGTCCACTCAGCTCCACGTCCTCCTGTACCACATCACTCCATCTCTTCTCTAGCCCGTGCCGCGCCCGTTTAGCCCCCTCGATCCGGCCGAACAAAAGCTGTTTAGGCATGCGGTGGCTGGGCATGCGGGCTACATGACCCAGCCAACGCAGCCTTGCCTGCCGGAGGAGCTCACCGATGGGACTTTGTCCAGATCTTTCAAGGATTTGTGAGCTCCTCAGAGATAGGTAGATATACATACACGTGCATAGACCCATAGACATACATAGAGATACATGGACATGCAGGCTGACACATTGAGACAGAGACTTGCATCGCACACAGACACAGAGACACACAAACACAGAGACAAACACAGAGACACGCACACGTAGGGTACACACAGAGACAGACTCACACACACACACAGACTCACACACAGACAAACACACAGAGACAGACACACACACTGACTCACACACAGACAAACACACAGAGACAGACACACACACTGACTCACACACACAGACTCACACAGACACATACACAGAGACACACACAGAGACACACAAACACAGAGACACGCACACGTAGGGTACACACAGAGACAGACTCTCACACACACAGACTCACACACAGACAAACACACAGAGACAGACACACACACTGACTCACACACACAGACACACACACAGAGACACACACAGAGACACACAAACACAGAGACAAACACAGAGACACGCACACGTAGGGTACACACAGAGACAGACTCACACACACACAGACTCACACACAGACAAACACACAGAGACAGACACACACACTGACTCACACACACAGACTCACACAGACACACACACAGAGACACACACAGAGACACACAAACACAGAGACAAACACAGCGACACACACATGTAGGGTACACACAGAGACAGACTCACACACACACAGACTCACACAGAGACAGACACAGAGACAGACACACACTGACTCACACAGCGTCACATCACTTAGACACACACACAGAGACAGACACACACACTGACTCACACACACAGACACACACACAGAGACACACAAATACAGAGACAAACACAGAGACGCACACACGTAGGGTACACACAGAGACAGACTCACACACAGACTCACAGAGCACCGCAGCCTCACTTAGACACACACAGACACAAACACAGAGGCAAACACACACACAGACAGACACACACACACACTCACACACACAGACACACACAGACTCACACAGCATCACTTAGACACACACACAGACTCACACAGCATCACTTAGACACACACAGAGACACAAACACAGAGGCAAACACACACACACACTGACTCACACAGCATCACTTAGACACACACAGAGACACAAACACAGAGGCAAACACACACACACACACTGACTCACACAGCGTCACATCACTTAGACACACACACACACAGAGACATAGAAGGAACCGTTCCACCTCTAGATCGACTCGGACGCAAATGAAGTTGCCACTCACCATCGAGAAGGGTCGAGAGTGCGAGGAGGAGACAGAGAGAGATAGGGACAGCTCTCATGGTGCCCGTCAGCGTTGTCTCCGTGTCTCCGTGTCTCTCTGTGTCTCTCCCGGTGTCTCCCGGTGTCTCTCTGTCTCTCTCTGTGTCTCTGTCTCTCTCTGTGTCTCTGTCTCTCTCCCAGTGTCTCCCTGTCTCTCTCGGTGTCTCTCTGTCTCTCTCGGTGTCTCTCTGTCTCTCTCTGTGTCTCTGCCTCTGTCTCTCTGCGTGTCTCTGTCTCTCTCAGTGTCTCTCCCAGTGTCTTTGTCCCTCTGTCAGTGTCTCTGTCTCTCTCGGTGTCTCTCTGAGTGTCTCTATCAGTATCTCTCTGTCAGTGTGTCTCTCTTGTCAGTGTGTCTCTGTCAGTGTGTCTCTGTCTCTATGTCTCTGTCAGTGTGTCTCTCTGTCAGTGTGTCTCTGTCAGTGTGTCTCTGTGTCTCTCTATCAGTGTGTCTCTGTGTGTCTCTGTCAGTGTGTCTCTGTCAGTGTGTCTCTCTGTCAGTGTGTCTCTGTCAGTGTGTCTCTGTCAGTGTGTCTCTGTCAGTGTGTCTCTGTCAGTGTGTCTCTGTGTGTCTCTGTCAGTGTGTCTCTGTCTCTATGTCTCTGTCAGTGTGTCTCTCTGTCAGTGTGTCTCTGTCAGTGTGTCTCTGTGTCTCTCTATCAGTGTGTCTCTGTGTGTCTCTATCAGTGTGTCTCTGTGTGTCTCTGTCAGTGTGTCTCTGTCAGTGTGTCTTTGTCAGTGTGTCTGTCCCACGGGGCTGTCACCCACCCTCACCTGCGCGCGTGTGGGAGGGGGGGTGGGGGAGATAAGGGAGGGGGGCGGGGCCAGGGGGCAAGGGAAGGGGGGGTGAGGGGAGGGGCCGGGCTCAAAGTGCTAAGTCCAGGCTCCAGCTCAGAGCGGGAGATGTGGCCGCGTGACGTCACCACTAGGCCCAGCTGACCACAGACTCTGAGACACCTGGGTTCGAGCCCTGGTCTGTGTGAGTCTCTCCCCTCTCTCTCTACCCACAGGGGTTGATGGTGACACTGAGAAACCTGGGTTCGAGCCCTGGTCTGTGTGAGTCTCCCCCCTCTCTCTCTACCCACAGGGGTTGATGGTGACACTGAGACACCTGGGTTCGAGCCCTGGTCTGTGTGAGTCTCCCCCCTCTCTCTCTCTCTACCCACAGGGGTTGATGGTGAACAGGCCACTGACACCGAGACACCTGGGTTCGAGCCCTGGTCTGTGTGAGTCTCTCTCTCTCTCTACCCCCTCTCACCCCCCCCCCCTCTCACCCCAGGGGTGGATGGTGGCCAGGCCACAGACTCTGAGACACCTGGGTTCGAGCCCTGGTCTGTGTGAGTCTCCCCCCTCTCTCTCTCTCTACCCACAGGGGTTGATGGTGAACAGGCCACAGACACTGGGACACCTGGGTTCGAGCCCTGCTCTGTGTGAGTCTCCCCCCTCTCTCTCTACCCACAGGGGTTGATGGTGACACTGAGACACCTGGGTTCGAGCCCTGCTCTGTGTGTGAGTCTCTCCACCCAGTGGTGTGCGCTGGGCGCGGTGTCGAGGTTTCTGGGTGCGCAGGCGGTGCAACTGCAACGAGGCCTCAAGCCAATCGCGCTGAGCCACTGACCCCAGTAGCCAGAGCCAGGGACCTCCACGTGGAGACCACACGCAGTGAGCCTCCACGTGGAGCTCACACGCAGAGCCTCCACGTGGAGCCCACATGGAGAGAAACTCCACGTGGAGCCCACATGGAGAGAAACTCCACGTGGAGACCACACGCAGAGCCTCCACGTGGAGCTCACACGAGGTGAGCCTCCACGTGGAGTTCACACGAGGTGAGCCTCCTCGTGGAGCTCACACGCAGAGCCTCCTCGTGGAGCTCACACGAGGTGAGCCTCCACGTGGAGCTCACACGCGGAGCCTCCACGTGGAGTTCACACGAGGTGAGCCTCCTCGTGGAGCTCACACGCAGAGCCTCCTCGTGGAGCTCACACGAGGTGAGCCTCCACGTGGAGCTCACACGCGGAGCCTCCACGTGGAGCTCACACGAGGTGAGCCTCCACGTGGAGCTCACACGAGGTGAGCCTCCACGTGGAGACCACACGAAATGAACCTCCACGTGGAGCTCACACTAGGAGAGCCTCCACGTGGGAGCCTCCGCGTCCCTCACGCGGAGGCTGACAGATGTTGACTGGAGCTCCCAGTCACGTGACCTCGGCCGCATTCATCGCGACCTGCGGCTGTTGCTCGTCTCGGCCACGGGGTCAGGGGTCAGGGCCACGGGGTCAGGGGTCAGGGCCACGGCTCGCAGCCACGCACAGAATGGCGCAAACAGAACCACAGACTCACACAGAGACCCACAGACTCACACAGAGACCCATAGACTCACACAGAGACCCACAGACTCACACAGAGACCCACAGACTCACACAGAGACCCACAGACTCACACAGAGACCCACAGACTCACACAGAGACCCACAGACTCACACAGAGACCCGTAGACTCACACAGAGACCCATAGACTCACACAGAGACCCACAGACTCACACAGAGACCCACAGACTCACACAGAGACCCACAGACTCACACAGAGACCCACAGACTCGCACAGAGACCCACAGACTCACACAGAGACCCACAGACTCACACAGAGACCCATAGACTCACACAGAGACCCATAGACTCACACAGAGACCCACAGACTCACACAGAGACCCATAGACTCACACAGAGACCCACAGACTCACACAGAGACCCGTAGACTCACACAGAGACCCACAGACTCACACAGAGACCCACAGACTCACACAGAGACCCACAGACTCACACAGAGACCCATAGACTCGCACAGAGACCCACAGACTCACACAGAGACCCATAGACTCACACAGAGACCCACAGACTCACACAGAGACCCACAGACTCACACAGAGACCCATAGACTCACACAGAGACCCGTAGACTCACACAGAGACCCACAGACTCACACAGAGACCCGTAGACTCAAACAGAGACCCATAGACTCACACAGAGACCCATAGACTCACACAGAGACCCGTAGACTCACACAGAGACCCATAGACTCACACAGAGACCCACAGACTCACACAGAGACCCACAGACTCACACAGAGACCCACATTCTCACACAGAGACCCACAGACTCACATAGAGACCCACAGACTAACACAGAGACCCATAGACTCACACAGAGACCCATAGACTCACACAGAGACCCACAGACTCACACAGAGACCCGTAGACTCACACAGAGACCCACAGACTCACACAGAGACCCACAGACTCACACAGAGACCCACAGACTCACACAGAGACCCATAGACTCGCACAGAGACCCACAGACTCACACAGAGACCCATAGACTCACACAGAGACCCACAGACTCACACAGAGACCCACAGACTCACACAGAGACCCATAGACTCACACAGAGACCCGTAGACTCACACAGAGACCCACAGACTCACACAGAGACCCGTAGACTCAAACAGAGACCCATAGACTCACACAGAGACCCATAGACTCACACAGAGACCCGTAGACTCACACAGAGACCCATAGACTCACACAGAGACCCACAGACTCACACAGAGACCCACAGACTCACACAGAGACCCACATTCTCACACAGAGACCCACAGACTCACATAGAGACCCACAGACTAACACAGAGACCCATAGACTCACACAGAGACCCATTGACTCACACAGAGACCCACAGACTCACACAGAGACCCGTAGACTCACACAGAGACCCACAGACTCACACAGGGACCCGTAGACTCACACAGAGACCCGTAGACTCAAACAGAGACCCACAGACTCACACAGAGACCCGTAGACTCACAGAGACCCGTAGACTCACACAGAGACGCATTGACTCACACAGAGACCCGTAGACTCACACAGAGACCCGTAGACTCAAACAGAGACCCACAGACTCACACAGAGACCCACAGACTCACACAGGGACCCGTAGACTCAAACAGAGACCCGTAGACTCACACAGAGACCCATAGACTCACACAGTGACCCTTAGACTCACACAGAGACCCACAGACTCACACAGGGACCCGTAGACTCAAACAGAGACCCGTAGACTCACACAGAGACCCACAGACTCACACAGAGACCCACAGACTCACACAGGGACCCGTAGACTCAAACAGAGACCCGTAGACTCACACAGAGACCCATAGACTCACACAGAGACCCTTAGACTCACACAGAGACCCACAGACTCACACAGAGACCCGTAGACTCAAACAGAGACCCACAGACTCACACAGAGACCCACAGACTCACACAGAGACCCACAGACTCACACAGAGACCCACAGACTCACACAGAGACCCGTAGACTTAAACAGAGACCCGTAGACTCACACAGAGACCCACAGACTCACACAGAGACCCGTAGACTCACACAGAGACCCGTAGACTCAAACAGAGACCCACAGACTCACACAGAGACCCACAGACTCACACAGAGACCCACAGACTCACACAGAGACCCGTAGACTCAAACAGAGACCTGTAGACTCACACAGAGACCCACAGACTCACACAGAAACCCGTAGACTCACACAGAGACCCACAGACTCACACAGGGACCCGTAGACTCACACAGAGACCCACAGACTCACACAGAGACCCACAGACTCACACAGAGACCCGTAGACTCAAACAGAGACCCGTAGACTCACACAGAGACCCACAGACTCACACAGAGACCCGTAGACTCACACAGAGACCCACAGACTCACACAGGGACCCGTAGACTCAAACAGAGACCCGTAGACTCACACAGAGACCCATAGACTCACACAGTGACCCTTAGACTCACACAGAGACTCACAGACTCACACAGAGACCCACAGACTCACACAGAGACCCGTAGACTCACACAGAGACCCGTAGACTCACACAGAGACTCATAGACTCACACAGAGACCCTTAGACTCACACAGAGACCCACAGACTCACACAGAGACCCGTAGACTCACACAGAGACCCATAGACTCACACAGAGACCCTTAGACTCACGCAGAGACCCACATACTCACACAGAGACCCGTAGACTCACACAGAGACCCGTAGACTCACACAGAGACCCATAGACTCACACAGAGACCCACAGACTCACACAGAGACCCGTAGACTCAGAGACCCATAGACTCACACAGAGACCCACAGACTCACACAGAGACCCACATTCTCACACAGAGACCCACAGACTCACATAGAGACCCACAGACTCACACAGAGACCCATAGACTCACACAGAGACCCGTAGACTCACACAGAGACCCACATACTCACACAGAGACCCACAGACTCACACAGAGACCCATTGACTCACACAGAGACCCACAGACTCACACAGAGACCCACAGACTCACACAGAGACCCGTAGACTCACACAGAGACCCATTGACTCACACAGAGACCCACAGACTCACACAGAGACCCACAGACTCACACAGAGACCCGTAGACTCACACAGAGACCCATTGACTCACACAGAGACCCACAGACTCACACAGAGACCCGTAGACTCACACAGAGACCCATAGACTCACACAGAGACCCACAGACTCACACAGAGACCCGTAGACTCACACAGAGACCCATAGACTCACACAGAGACCCATAGACTCACACAAAGACCCACAGACTCACACAGAGACCCACAGACTCACACAGAGACCCACATTCTCACACAGAGACCCACAGACTCACATAGAGACCCACAGACTCACACAGAGACCCATAGACTCACACAGAGACCCGTAGACTCACACAGAGACCCACATACTCACACAGAGACCCACAGACTCACATAGAGACCCACAGACTCACACAGAGACCCATTGACTCACACAGAGACCCACAGACTCACACAGAGACCCGTAGACTCACACAGAGACCCATAGACTCACACAGAGACCCACAGACTCACACAGAGACCCGTAGACTCACACAGAGACCCATAGACTCACACAGAGACCCATAGACTCACACAAAGACCCACAGACTCACACAGAGACCCACAGACTCACACAGAGACCCACATTCTCACACAGAGACCCACAGACTCACATAGAGACCCACAGACTCACACAGAGACCCATAGACTCACACAGAGACCCGTAGACTCACACAGAGACCCACATACTCACACAGAGACCCACAGACTCACATAGAGACCCACAGACTCACACAGAGACCCATAGACTCACACAGAGACCCGTAGACTCACACAGAGACCCACATTCTCACACAGAGACCCACAGACTCACATAGAGACCCACAGACTCACACAGAGACCCACAGACTCACACAGAGACCCACAGACTCACACAGAGACCCGTAGACTCAAACAGAGACCTGTAGACTCACACAGAGACCCACAGACTCACACAGAAACCCGTAGACTCACACAGAGACCCACAGACTCACACAGGGACCCGTAGACTCACACAGAGACCCACAGACTCACACAGAGACCCACAGACTCACACAGAGACCCGTAGACTCAAACAGAGACCCGTAGACTCACACAGAGACCCACAGACTCACACAGAGACCCGTAGACTCACACAGAGACCCACAGACTCACACAGGGACCCGTAGACTCAAACAGAGACCCGTAGACTCACACAGAGACCCATAGACTCACACAGTGACCCTTAGACTCACACAGAGACCCACAGACTCACACAGAGACCCACAGACTCACACAGAGACCCGTAGACTCACACAGAGACCCGTAGACTCACACAGAGACTCATAGACTCACACAGAGACCCTTAGACTCACACAGAGACCCACAGACTCACACAGAGACCCGTAGACTCACACAGAGACCCATAGACTCACACAGAGACCCTTAGACTCACGCAGAGACCCACATACTCACACAGAGACCCGTAGACTCACACAGAGACCCGTAGACTCACACAGAGACCCATAGACTCACACAGAGACCCACAGACTCACACAGAGACCCGTAGACTCAGAGACCCATAGACTCACACAGAGACCCACAGACTCACACAGAGACCCACATTCTCACACAGAGACCCACAGACTCACATAGAGACCCACAGACTCACACAGAGACCCATAGACTCACACAGAGACCCGTAGACTCACACAGAGACCCACAGACTCACACAGAGACCCACAGACTCACACAGAGACCCGTAGACTCACACAGAGACCCATTGACTCACACAGAGACCCACAGACTCACACAGAGACCCACAGACTCACACAGAGACCCGTAGACTCACACAGAGACCCATTGACTCACACAGAGACCCACAGACTCACACAGAGACCCGTAGACTCACACAGAGACCCATAGACTCACACAGAGACCCACAGACTCACACAGAGACCCGTAGACTCACACAGAGACCCATAGACTCACACAGAGACCCATAGACTCACACAAAGACCCACAGACTCACACAGAGACCCACAGACTCACACAGAGACCCACATTCTCACACAGAGACCCACAGACTCACATAGAGACCCACAGACTCACACAGAGACCCATAGACTCACACAGAGACCCGTAGACTCACACAGAGACCCACATACTCACACAGAGACCCACAGACTCACATAGAGACCCACAGACTCACACAGAGACCCATAGACTCACACAGAGACCCGTAGACTCACACAGAGACCCACATTCTCACACAGAGACCCACAGACTCACATAGAGACCCACAGACTCACACAGAGACCCATAGACTCACACAGAGACCCGTAGACTCACACAGAGACCCACAGACTCACACAGAGACCCACAGACTCACACAGAGACCAATTGACTCACACAGAGACCCACAGACTCACACAGAGACCCACAGACTCACACAGAGACCCGTAGACTCACACAGAGACCCATTGACTCACACAGAGACCCACAGACTCACACAGAGACCCACAGACTCACACAGAGACCCGTAGACTCACACAAAGACCCATTGACTCACACAGAGACCCACAGACTCACACAGAGACCCACAGACTCGCATAGATTCCCACAGGCTCGCATATAGACCCACAGACTCACAGAGACCCAGAGGACTCACACAGAGACTCACAGACTCACATAGAGACCCACAGACTCGCATAGAGACCCACAGACTCACATAGAGACCCATAGACTGACGTAGAAATCTTCCTGAAAGTTGAGTCTTGAGGCATTTCCCGGGCAAAGCAGGGCAAGTGAATGAACGAGACGGCTCGGCAGCGTTAGGAAGAGAGTTTGTATTGTTACCGAGTAGTGCCTTGGGAAGTTGACGAACAATGTAACAGGCAGCAAGTGGGACTCTGGGCAAACGCGATTTGCGACATGCATAGAGAATACAACACCCCACACGATTAGACACGCCGTTACACACAGCACCTCACGCGTCTACCCGAGTCTCCCCCCCCCCCACCACTCACCCACATCTCCCCGTGTCTCCCCTCCACCACTCACCCCATCTCCCCGTGTCTCCCCCCCCACCACTCACCCACATCTCCCCGTGTCCCCCCCACCACTCACCCACATCTCCCCGTGTCTCCCCCCCACCACCCACCACTCACCCACATCTCCCCGTGTCCCCCCCCCCCCACCACTCACCCACATCTACCCGAGTCTCCCACCCCCCCCCACCACTCACCCACATCTACCCGAGTCTCCCACCCCCCCCCACCACTCACCCACATCTCCCCGTGTCTCCCCTCCACCACTCACCCACATCTCCCCGTGTCTCCCCCCCCACCACTCACCCACATCTCCCCGTGTCTTCTTCCCCACCACTCACCCACATCTCCCCGTGTCTCCCCTCCCCCACCACTCACCCACATCTCCCCGTGTCTCCCCCCCCCACCACCACTCACCCACATCTCCCCGTGTCTCCCCCCCCCACCACTCACCCACATCTACCCGAGTCTCCCACCCCCCCCCCACCACTCACCCACATCTCCCCGTGTCTCCCCCCCCCACCACTCACCCACATCTCCCCGTGTCTCCCCCCCCCACCACTCACCCACATCTACCCGAGTCTCCCACCCCCCCCCCACCACTCACCCACATCTCCCCGTGTCCCCCCACCACTCACCCACATCTCCCCGTGTCTCCCCCCCCACCACCACTCACCCACATCTCCCCGTGTCCCCCCCCCCCCACCACATCTCCCCGTGTCTCCCCCCCCCCACCACCACTCATCCACATCTCCCCCGCCTCTCCCCCCCCCCACCACTCACCCACATCTCCCCCGTGTCTCCCCCCCCCACCACTCACCCACATCTCCCCGTGTCTCTCCACCACTCACCCACATCTCCCCGTGTCTCCCCCCCCACCACCACTCACCCACATCTCCCCGTGTCCCCCCCCCCACCACATCTCCCCGTGTCTCCCCACTACTCACCCACATCTCCCCCGCGTCTCCCACCACTCACCCACATCTCCCCCCCACCACTCACCCACATCTCCCCGTGTCTCTCCACCACTCACCCCATCTCCCCGTGTCTCTCCACCACTCACCCCATCTCCCCCCCCCACCACATCTCCCCGTGTCTCCCCCCCCCCACCACCACTCACCCCATCTCCCCGTGTCTCCCCACCACTCACCCCATCTCCCCCCCCCCACCACTCACCCACATCTCCCCCACGTCACACACATCACGTAATTGGCGGTTGGCAGTTGTTAGCACACACCCTGAGACACTCACCACCACACTCATCACCACAACCCTCGCCAAACTCACCACCACACTCACCACCACCCCCTCGCCAAACTCACCACCACACTCATCACCACAACCCTCGCCAAACTCACCACCACACTCACCACCACCCCCCTCGCCAAACTCACCACCACACCCCTCGCCACACTCACCACCACCCACCTCGCCAAACTCACCACCACACTCACCACCACCTCCCTCGCCAAACTCACCACCACCACCACACTCACCACCACCCACCTCGCCAAACTCACCACCACACATGCAGTTAGCATGTGCACCACACTCCTCTAACATTCACCACACTACAAAGAAAAATCCCCCGTATAGCCTTAAAAGATTTTCGGGGCAAGTGCTGTTAGCGAGTAGCAGCACCTACGAAGGCCGGCACGGCACACGAGGGGGTGGGTGGGTGGCCAGCACCACGCCCGGCCGCCTTTGTCTCCCTAGCGGCGATGTTTACTACACACCGCACCAGCTACTACTCATTTGAGGCCGAGTCGACCTAGGGGAGGCCCAGGACCGGCTCAGACAATCGTCGCAGTCGTTGGCCCGTGAGCGGGAATCGAACTCGCGACGCCGGGTTCGAAGCGCGGCGTAGCGCTAACCGCTGCACCACCGCTCCCCACTTTCATGGCTTTATCTTGGTGATTTCGAAAAGTTTTTTTGGTTTGGCCATGTTTGTGTTGTTGTAGTACGGAGTTAGACTGATGGCCTTAATCTAAGTTGTCTTGTGGTTGTTGTTGTTGTTTGACTTGCATCCCACTGGGATTTTTGCACACAGTGTTGGTGTAACGGTGCTTTTTCTGCAATATTTTGCTGTCTTTTGTTGGATTTTCAGTTTGCACTCAGTCACATAGTCACTTTAAGATGTTTTCTTGTTCGTGTTTTTGTTTTGTGATTGTTGCGGTTGCACCCGATTCAAGAGCCGAATGGCTCACAGGGCTATACCAAATCAATGAACTTGAGCTACACAACACACATTCGACACACACACACAACACTCACCACACTCGACCAAGGGCACCACACTCTGAACGCGGCATTACAAAATAAAACATCCGAGTTTTTTAGGCTGACGTCGCAGGCAAAGAGAGAGTCAGGAGGTGAGGAGGAGAGTTGCAGCACTAACATTAGGGGAACACACGTTTTGTATGGACTTAAAACTTTCGTGAATTGCAGCGATTCATATTCTTGGTTCTTTCGGTAAAGTCACGTAGATAGAAAACAAAAAATATAAATAGTCAAATAAAAAATAAGAAAAAATATCAATAATAAATCGAAAATAATAAAAGCAAAAAACGATAAAAAATAGTAAAATAAATGTTTAAATAAATTGAAAATAATAAAAGCAAAAATCGAAAAAAAGAGTTTTTTTTCATAAATCGAAAATAATAAAAGCAAAAAACAACGATAAAAAAAGAGTATTTTTTTTTATATATTGAAAATAATCAAAGCAAAAAACAACTAAATTTTTTTTTTATAAATCGAAAATAATGAAAGCAAAAAAGCACAATAAAAAAAAAGTAAAATCAAATTTTCATTAATTGAAAATAACAAAACCAAAAAACCCAACGACGTTTTCCACCCACGTGACTTCACCGAAAGACCCGACGACACCAGCTTTGTCGCCAGGCAAATCCCGTCGCTGCTCGGCCCAGCCCAGGGGCACCCCCAGCGGCATCTCTCCCTGCCGCGGCACAACGCTGCCGGGAATCTTCAACAACGCCGCGAGGAAAGGCACAAACGTGATCGGGAGACCTCCGTGGACAAAGATTCGGGGAGCGCGTCGACTTTCTGAAGCTATTAACGTCCAATTTGCCACCACGTTACGGTGAATGTATCCGTTCTTTTCCCACTAAAAACCATAGCCCCGTGTAAGTGTTCACACATATATGGCTTTGCTGACAGTCATATGGAGGGGGGCGATGGTAGCTGTTCGTGCGAACACAACGAAAGTACGTGACGCAATGGGGCAAAAAATTTAACCCGTAAAAACAAAGTTTTTCACTATAAATCCTTTATATGCGTGGCGGCTAGAGTCCTCTCGTCCTCTGGCTTGAGATGGCTGCCACCTATGGGTCAGATGATTGCCTGCCACCATTAAGCAATGGGTAATTAAATAAATTTAAAAAAATTCCTAAAAAGTGTAACATTTTGGGAAAAAAATTTCACGAAAATTCATAGTCACGCACAACGAGTCTGTGTGCAAAATGTCAGCTCGATTGGATCACGGGAAGTGGGTTAAAAAACGACTGAAAGATTTGCACGGTCCTAAGCAAGCAAGCGAACTTAATATAAAGGATTTAAAAAGCACTTGACAAGATAGGCCGAGACACGCAGACACGCGTGTTACACACCAAAGACAAAGATTCCCCCAGGTAGCCTCACACTTGTTGAGGGGCAAGTGCCGTTAGCGAGAAGCAGTGCCTACGAAGGCCGGCACGGCGCACGAGGGGGGGTGGGTGGCCAGCACCACGCCCGGCCCCCTTTGTCTCCCGAGTGGCGATGTTTACTACACACCGCACTCATTTGAGGCCGAGTCGACCTAGGGGAGACCCAGGACCGGTTGAGATGCCTGCCACTGTAATTGGCTGTGAGCGGGAATCAAACTCGGGTCGCCGGGTTGAGAAGCAGAGTGCGCTAACCGCGACGCCACCGCTACGAAGACACACACACTACACACACACAACACATACACACGTGTTCACACACGTGCTATACAAGACACACAACACACACACACAGACACTACACACACACACGTGTTCAGCCACACACACATGCTATACAAGACACACACATACACACACACACGTGTTCACACACGCAACACACACATGCTGTACAAGACAAACACTACACACACAGACACAACAAACACACACACGTGTTCACACACACACATGCTATACAAGACACACGCTACACACACACACTACACACACACACATGCTATACAAGACACACACACACGTGTTCACACACACACGTGTTCAGCCACACACACACACATGCTGTACAAGACGAACACTACACACACAGACACAACAAACACACACACGTGTTCACACACACACACACGCTATACAAGACACACACACACACGTGTTCACACACACACACGTGTTCAGCCACACACACATGCTATACAAGACACACACTACACACACACTCGCTATTCTTTCATCAAATAGAGTTCACATTTTGGCTCAAGTTCTTTGTAAAAATGTAACGAATTTGGCAGTAACTCTGCTACATCAACACCATCACGACCATCACCACCATCACGACCATCACCACCATCACCGCCACCACCATCACGACCATCACCACCATCACCGCCACCACCATCACGACCATCACCACCATCACCGCCACCACCATCACGACCATCACCGCCACCACCGCCACCACCATCACCGCCACCACCATCACGACCATCACCACCATCACCGCCACCACCATCACCGCCACGTGGTGCAAGCCAGGGAAGGAGGTGAATGATGTATGATGGTGGTGATGGTATTGGTGATGGTAGTAATGATGGTGGTGGTGACGATGATGGTGGTGGTGACGATGATGGTGGTGATGACATTGAATGGTGGTGGCAGTGATGGTGTTGGTGGTGGTGATGGTGGTGGTGGCAGTGATGGTGTTGGTGGTGGTGATGGTGGTGGTGGCAGTGATGGTGTTGGTAATAATGATGGTGGTGACGATGATGGTGCTGGTGGTAGTGATGGTGGTAGTTATGGTGGCAGTGATTATGGCGGTGATGGTAATGGCGTTGGTGGCAGTGTTGGTGGTGGTAATGACGATGATAGTGGTGGTGACGATGATGGTGGTGGTGACGATGATGGCGGAGGTGACGATGATGGTGGTGACAATGATGGTGGTGGTGACGATGGTGGTGGTGGTGACGATGATGGTGGTGGTGACGATGGTGGTGGTGACAATGATGGTGGTGGTGACGATGATGGTGGTGGTGACGATGATGGTGGTGACGATGATGGTGGTGGTGACGATGATGGCGGAGGTGACGATGATGACGGTGGTGACGATGATGGTGGTGACGACGATGACGATGATAGACTCCGTGCCAGGCTAGGTGCACGCACCCCCACCCCCACCTCCCCTCCCCACCACACTACGCGCGCGTGCTCGACCCGTCCACCCAATCGGATAACGACACCGACCACGCCAACGGCTCCGCGCCAGGCTAGGTGCACGCACCCCCTGCCGCGCTACGTGTGCGTCGTCAGCCTGTCCACCAGGTCGTCCAGCGTGCTGGCCAGGAGGCGCAGGTCCGCCGGCTCGCTGAAGCGATGCCCGGCGCCCTTCCTCAGCGTCACGTCCACCTCGGCGGACGCCAGTCGCTCGGCCAGACGCAGCGCTAGCTGCCAGGGCGCCACGTCGTCGGCGAGGCCGTGCAGCAACCGCACGGGGCAGCGCACGGGCAGGGGGGGCAGCGGGGGCAGCAGGGGCAGCAGTGCGTCGGCCGTCGACGAAGCGGTGGCGGTGGCGGTGGCGGTGGCGGCCGGGGCGACGAGGAGGCTGTGCCTGGCTGCCTCGAGCACGGCGGCGAGCGGGATTGTGATGTGGGTCTTGGACGAGGGGCTGGGCGAGGGGCTGGGCGAGGGGCTGGGCGAGGGGCTGGGCGAGGAGGAGGAGGAGGGTGGGGGGGGAGTAGGGGATGCGAAATTCTCCGGTGCGTTGAGCCTCGGCGCGCTCCTGTAGGGCGGGAGGGGGGGGGTGAGGACGGGGGGTGAGGACGGGGGGTGAGGACGGGGGGTGAGGACGGGGGGTGAGGACGGGGGGTGAGGACGGGGGGTGAGGGAGTTGGGGGGGTGGGGGGGGGGTGAGGAGGTGAGCGCACGGTCGCTCACCTCGTCAGCGAGTGCTCACCTCGTCGGTGAGATGCGGAGAGGTCGCTCGCGACATTGGCGAGCGAGTGAGATGGTGAGTGGGTGAGTGAGATGGTGAGTGAGATGGTGAGTGGGTGAGTGAGATGGTGAGTGAGATGGTGAGCGAGTCGGTGAGTCGGTGAGTGAGCCGGCGAGCCCTCACCTCGTCAGTGAGCGAGTGGTGAGATGGTGAGTGAGATGGTGAGTCGGTGAGTTGGTGGGTGAGCCGGCGAGCCCTCACCTCGTCAGTGAGCGAGCTGTGGAGCCGCTGTAGGAAGTCCGGGGCACTGGCCACACCGACCAGGCCGACCACGCGCTCCGGGCGTGCCACGGCCGCCAGCACCATGAGCCACGCGCCCAGACTGGAGCCCACGAGGATCTGAGACAACGGCATCATTATCTTCATCAGCACCATCATCATCATCAGCATCATCATCATCATCAACATCATCATTAACACCATCATCAGCATCATCAACACCATCATGAGCCACGCGCCCAGACTGGAGCCCACTAGGATCTGAGACACCATCATCATTATCTTCATCAGCACTATCATCATCAGCATCATCATCATCAACACCATCATCAGCATCTGGGTGAGTGTCTGGCTGAGTTTCTGGCTGAGTGTGTGGGTTTTTTTGTGAGTTTTGTGGGTGAGCGAGTGGATGGGTGAGCGAGCGGCCGGGTGAGCGAGTGGATGGATGGGTGAGCAAGTGGATGGGTGAGCGAGCGGATGGGTGAGCGAGTGGATGGGTGAGCGAGCGGCCGGGTGAGCGAGTGGATGGGTGAGCGAGCGGCCGGGTGAGCGAGCGGATGGGTGAGCGAGCGGATGGGTGAGTGAGCGGATGGGAGAGTGAGCGGATGGGAGAGCGAGCGGATGGGTGAGCGAGCGGATGGGTGAGCGAGCGGATGGGTGAGTGAGCGGATGGGTGAGCCAGCGGGTGGCGGGGTGAGCGAGCGGCCGGGTGAGCGAGCGGATGGGTGAGCGACCGGCCGGGTGAGCGAGCGGATGGGTGAGCGACCGGCCGGATGAGCGAGCGGATGGGTGAGCGAGCGGATGGGTGAGCGAGCGGATGGGTGAGCGACCGGCCGGATGAGCGAGCGGATGGTTGAGCGAGCGGATGGGTGAGCGAGCGGATGGGTGAGTGAGCGGATGGGTGAGCGAGCGGATGGGTGAGCGACCGGCCGGATGAGCGAGCGGATGGTTGAGCGAGCGGATGGGTGAGCGAGCGGATGGGTGAGCGACCGGCCGGATGAGCGAGCGGATGGTTGAGCGAGCGGATGGGTGAGCGAGCGGATGGGTGAGTGAGCGGATGGGTGAGCGAGCGGATGGGTGAGCGACCGGCCGGATGAGCGAGCGGATGGGTGAGCGAGCGGATGGGTGAGTGAGCGGATGGGTGAGCGAGCGGATGGGTGAGCGAGCGGATGGGTGAGCGAGCGGATGGGTGAGTGAGCGGGAGAGTGAGCGGATGGGTGAGTGAGCGGATGGGTGAGCGAGCGGATGGGTGAGCGAGCGGATGGGTGAGTGAGCGGATGGGTGAGTGAGCGGATGGGTGAGCGAGCGGATGGGTGAGCGAGCGGATGGGTGAGTGAGCGGATGGGTGAGCGAGCGGATGGGTGAGCGAGCGGATGGGTGAGCGAGCGGATGGGTGAGTGAGCGGATGGGTGAGCGAGCGGATGGGTGAGCGAGCGGATGGGTGAGCGAGCGGATGGGAGAGTGAGCGGATGGGTGAGCGAGCGGATGGGTGAGTGAGCGGATGGGTGAGCGAGCGGATGGGTGAGCGAGCGGATGGGTGAGCGAGCGGATGGGTGAGTGAGCGGATGGGTGAGCGAGCGGATGGGTGAGCGAGCGGATGGGAGAGTGAGCGGATGGGTGAGCGAGCGGATGGGTGAGTGAGCGGATGGGTGAGCGAGCGGATGGGTGAGCGAGCGGATGGGTGAGTGAGCGGATGGGTGAGTGAGCGGATGGGTGAGCGAGCGGATGGGTGAGCGAGCGGATGGGTGAGTGAGCGGATGGGTGAGTGAGCGGATGGGTGAGCGAGCGGATGGGTGAGCGAGCGGATGGGTGAGCGACCGGCCGGATGAGCGAGCGGATGGGTGAGTGAGCGGATGGGTGAGCGAGCGGATGGGTGAGTGAGCGGATGGGTGAGCGAGCGGATGGGTGAGCAAACGACCTGTGGCCCCGTGGTGAGCTGGTCAAGCACGGTGAGGACGTCGCTCTTCCACTGCCCCACCCCCCAGTGGGAGCTGTCACCCTCCGACGCTCCGCAACCCGTGTAGTCGAACCTGGTAACCACGGCGACAGCGTTACCACGGTGACCCTTCATCGCCACGGGTACCCAGCTAGGACGCGCGTGTCTCCCCCGCCCCCTCGTCAAAGCGTCTCCCCTTCCTCACTCGCTCGTGTCTCACCCAGCGTCGATCAGAGGTCGCAACCGGGTACCCGATACCCGTACCCTACCCGATACCCGGCTACCCTTACCCAGCCGGGTACGGGTAGGGTACGGGTACGGCCGGGAAAGGATACCTGTTTGCGACCTTGGTGCGGCCGGGTACGGGTAGGCCGTGAGTCACTGGTGAGTCACCGTTTGTCACTCATTTCCCAACGTCTTGTCTCTTCTCACAATTCAAGTTCCTAGAATCAACCCACCCGCGCCTGCAACATGGCTTCATCCCAGAGGTCGCAATCGGGTACCCGATACCCGTACCCTACCCGTACCCGGGTACGGGTAGGGTGCGGCCGGGTACGGGTACGGGGGGTAAGGAATCAAAACCCGTTTGCGACCTCTGGCGTCGATATCCTTACCCAGAGTCCCTCCCTCTCTCCTCACCCCGCGCCTCCTCACCCGAAGCCTCCCCCTCACCCAGTCGACTTCCTCTCTCATCAATCCCAGCGTCTCCCTCCTCACCTTGCAATCACCTCACCCCACGTCTCCATTCACCCCGTGTCTCCCTCACCCAGCGTCTCTCCCTCTACCCCTCACCCCATGTCTCCCTCCTCACCCTCCATCACCTCACCCCATGTCTCCCTCACCCAGTCTTTCCCCCTCTCTCCCTCACCCCCAAGACTCCTTCCTCACCCCGCATCACCTCACCCCCCATGTCTCCCTCACCCCCATGTCTCCCTCTACCCATCTTCCTCCTCACCCTGCATCACCTCACGACACGTCTCCCTCCTCACCTTTCAATCACCTCACCCCATGTCTCCCTCACCACCCAGTGTCTCCCTCTCTGTCCCTCACCCCACGTCTCCCTCCATCACCTCACCCCATGTCTCCCTCACCCAGCGTCTCTCTCCCGCTCTCCCTTCCTCCTCACCCACCCGCCCACCCGTCCCCCGTGTCCCCCGTGTCTCCCCCTCACCGGGTGGAGGCGTGCCCCACGGAGCGGCAGTAGTGGTGCAGTGCGGTGCCCTTGGCCCCGTCCATACTGGACGCGAACCCCGGCAAGAAGAGCACGCCGGGAGATTTCCCCGCGCTGAGCGAGTAGGCGAGGCGGGGCGCGTCAGCCCGCGACAGGTACGACACCGACGACTTCCAGCGTGACCCTGGTTGGTGGGGGGGGGTGGGGTGGTGGGGGGGGGGTGGAGGGGTGGTGGTGGTGGTGGGGGGTGGTGGGGGGTGGTGGGTGGGGTGGGGGGGTGATGGGTGGGGTGGTGAGTGGGGTGGTGGGGTGGTGGTGGGGTGGGGTGGTGGGTGGGGTGGGGGGGTGGTGGGGGGGGTGGTGGTGGTGAGGGGTGGTGGGTGGGGTGGTGGGTGGGGTGGTGGTGGGGGGTGGTGGGTGGGGTGGTGGGGGGTGGTGGGGGTGGTGGGTGGGGTGGTGGTGGGTGGTGTTAGTGGGTGGGGTGGTGGGGGGTGGTCAACGCGGCAAAGGGGTCAGGTCCTCGGGGTGAGTTGTGGATGAGCTGGAGATCGGGACTTGGGTTTAAAACCCTTTCCCGTTCCAATGATGTACTACGCCGACGACTTACGGAATGACCCGGGTGGGCGGGGTGGGGGTAGAGTGGGGAGCGGTGGTGTAGCGGTTAGCGCTACGCTGCGCTACGAACCTGGCGACCCGAGTTCGATTCCCGCTCACGGCCAAAATCAGTGACGATTATCGGAACCGGTCCTGGGTCTCCCCAAGGTCGACTCAGCCTCAAATGAGTAACCTGGTGTAGCGGTGTGTAAACATCGCCACTGGGGAGACAAAGGCGGCCGGGGGTGGAGGGGGAAGAGCGCCAACCGAGCTTACATATACGCTGCCAAGCCTGGTGCTGTTTCATTCAGACGCTGTCTTCCCGACAGACCTGTTCTTCACCTGAGGACGGCTGCTTGCGTTGTGGCCGAAACGTCGTGAGAATTGTATTTTATTATGTTTTATTTTTATTATTTTATTATTTCCATTCTACGTGACTTTACTGAAAGAACCAAGAAGATGAATCCCTGCAGTCACGAAAGATTTAAATCGAAATTTGATAACATTGGTCAACACACTTTTTCTGGCATATGGAATTCCAACGGTTTTAATTTCGGGGTGCTGATTCCAAATCTGGCATCAGTTTTTGTCCATCACATCAGGTTTTTGAGATCAAATATTGCATTTTCAATAAAAACTGCAGAAGAAAAATATTAAATAAATGTGGATATCTACATAAAATTATATTATAAACACACTATCCTAAAAAAACAGCACCGTATTTTAACGCGAAAGCAGTCACTGACTCGCAACAACTTGCAATCATAAGTGACAGAGTTAATTTCGGGTAAAATCAATGAAAATGGGGTATGCCGATAGCATAAAAAATTAACCCGTAAAAACAAAGTTTTTCACTATAAATCCTTTATATGCGTGGCATCGGTTTTATTTTATTATTCATTTCTGTTTTTCTTGAGTAAGAGTTTCATTTTGATCACATTGGTATTTTAAATTAAATATGAAAAAAAAAATTTCCTAAGAAGTGGAAAATTTTTGAAAATTTATTTTCACGAAAATAAATTGTCACGCACAACGAGTCTGTGTGCAAAATGTGGGTTAAAAATCGACCGAAATATTTGCACGGTCGTAAGCGCGCAAGCAAGCAAGTGAACTTAATATAAAGGATTTATAAATAAGATGTGATAGAGCAAATCTGAGATCAGATTTGGAATCAGCACCCTGAAATTAGTCTAGAACAGCTGCAAAAGTCCAGGCCAGGAAAAAAATGTTTGTTGTTATTGTTGACCAGTGTAATCGGCGACGTTTCAGGCAACGACCCTTCTTCGTGGCAAGGTGATACGGGCAAAAGTGTCCACACACACCACTCACAGACACCACACACCACACAACGGAGAAGGGGTCTGTTGTCCGAAACGTCGCCTACCGAGAACATTCCCATATAAGGTGGCGCCCGCATCTCACAAAGTTATGTCGGGCGCGTTAAAGCGATTTAAGTTTCACTAAACAAGCCTTAATAATAAAAAAAACACACGAATAGGTACGAGAAGCGTGACACAATAACACAGAGCAACAACAATATTTAGCAACAACAATATTTAGCAACAACAACATTATTTAGCAACAACAATATTTAGCAACAACAACAACATTTAGCAACAACAACAACATTTATCAGGAAGTTATGTATTAGAGGGCAAGGCCGCATTGAGGCCTAGGCGTCGTGGCTTCAGCGCAGGCCCGCGCGCTTGCCGGGCTCCCCACCGCTGCCGACGATGATGTTGTTGTTGATGACAATGTTGTTGTTAATGTTGTTGTTGTTGACGATGTTGTTGTTGTTGACCGCTTTCTTACCTCCTGCGAGACTCCGCGCAGCCGTCAGGAGCCTGGGCCTAGCCAACAACGCCGCCATGACCGCGGTCGCCATGACGACGAGCGGGGGAAATCGCGCGAGAGTTGGGGGCGGGGGGGGGAATCTCGCGAGAGTTGGGGGCGGAAATCTCGCGAGAGTTTGGGGTGGGGAAATCTCGCGAGAGTTGGGGGCGGGGGGGAAATCTCGCGAGAGTTGGGGGCGGGAAATCTCGCGAGAGTTGGGGGTGGGGGGAATCTCGCTTGGAGACGGTGGGACCACCAATAGAGGTCGACGTTTCGAGCAATGGGCCTTTATAGCACACAGAGGGGGCGCCAGAGGCAAAGCATAAGGAGTAGGAGGCTGCACTTGTTCACACCGTGGAATATTACATTGCAAACTTCTTTTCTGACCTACATATTGTAATACTGATAGGAACCTCCTGGTTACACCAGCCCACAGGGGATTATTGTGTCCGTCCGTCCGTCGTGAATCCAAAAATGGGCAGGGTGGGGCTGGGTGGAGAGGGTGGGGAGGGGCTGGGAGGGGTGGGTAGTGGGAGTGGCTGGGCTGGGTGAGGGGGTGGGAGGGGCTGGGTGGGGCTGGATGGGTGGGGAGGGTGGGGCGGGTGGGTGAGGAGGGAGGGGAGGGTGGGGCTGGGTGGGGAGGGGCTGGTCACCCCGTGGTGCCCTTATAAAACTCAACGTTTCACCTACTCACGCCGGCTTGTGCCCGCCCTCACAGTCGGGCATATTTGCGGAATACACCACGCCGCCGTTGACCCTGCAGGCCATTGACCGAGCAACCCGACGTTGCTACCAGCTCCCTCCGCAGGTCAATGTGTTTGTGAGCAAGCGGTACCAGGTGGCGATCCAAACGCTACGGGCGACATCCCAGAATCCAGATGTCCCGATGTGAGTGTCACTGCAGAATCGCGATCCTGCAGTGACACGCAACAACGCTGGGCTCAGCGCTAGAACGCCGGCTGCATGGTTTTTGCTAGTACATGTTGTTCGTGTCGTTTATTGTGAAAATTCCGTCACAGTTCCTGTGATCACTGTTTCATTGCTGTATTTTTGGTGATTTCGAAAAGTTTACTGGTTTGGCCATTTCGATTTAAAGTTTTCGTGACTGCAGGGATTCATCTTCTTGGTTCTTTCGGTAAAGTCACGTAGAAGGGAAGTAATAAAATAATAAAAATAAAACATAATAAAATAAAATAATTCTCACGACGTTTCGGCTACAACGCAAGCAGCCGTCCTCAGGTGAAGAACAGCGTCTGAATGAATATATTTGTATTATTTTATTACTTCCCTTCTACGTGACTTTACCGAAAGAACCAAGAAGATGGTTTGGCCATGTTTGTTTGTTGTAGTACGGAGTTAGAATGATGGCCTTCATCTAAGTTGTCTTGTGGTTGTTGTTGTTGTTTGACTTGCATCCCACTGGGATTTTTGCACACAGCGTTGGTGTGTTACGGTGATTTTTCTGCAATATTTTGCTGTCTTTTGTTGGATTTTCTGTTTGCACTCAGTCACACAGTCACTTTAAGATGTTTTCATGTTTTTGTTTGTTGCGGTTGCACCCGATTCAAGAGCCGAATGGCTCACAGGGCTATACCCAATACATGAACTTGGGGTCGCTTTTGGCGCGGCGTGGAACGGCGCCGGTCGTCAACATCTTTATCGCACGTGCGTCAGACTTCTTTCACACCGTACGTGGCCATCCGCCCTAATCGGAGATGAAGTTGAAGGACAACACACTAACACACAACAAGCAGTTCGAAATAAATGGGTGTCTGCGTGCGTCTATGGGTCTTTATGTGAGTCTATTGGTCTCTGTGTGAGTCTATGGGTCTCTACGTGAGTCTATGGGTCTCTACGTGAGTCTATGGGTCTCTGCGCGAGTCTATGGGTCTCTGCGCGAGTCTATGGGTCTCTACGTGAGTCTATGCGTCTCTGCCCGAGTCTATAGGTCTCTGTGCGAGTCTATGGGTCTCTGGCACGATACGGTCTGCGGGATGATACACTCACGCCTCAGCGTACCAGGCCCCCCACCCACCCCCATCGCTGTGCACTGCCCCTCCCGCCCATCAGCCGGCCCCCCACCACAACCGCAAAGAATAACAACAGAAACACCCTGCAACACAACAACCGCCATTCGCCACTAAGTGGCGGTGACGTCACCACGACGCTTGTGCCAGGCCATGTGCACCTTGAGGCTGCCACGTGAAGTGTCGAACGCCCGCTGGCAGGAGGTCACGGGGCAGACCCAGCAGGTGCCACGGGTCGACTGACCGAGATGACCGAGACGACTGACTGATGCACCACCTGTGCCCCCTACTGTGCCAACTTGCTGTGCTTTAGCCACCCGGCGCTCCGCTCGTGTATGTGTTTGCAACACAAACACACAGAGACACAAACACACAGAGACACACACACATAGAGACACACAACACACGTTTAACGTTTTACTCTCCCGCGTCCTCGTGGGAAAATCGCCGCGACATTTACCACAGCGACCAAAAACATGGGACAATGGCTAAATAACCAACGCGTCAAATTTCGATTTAAAGCTTCTTTCGTGACTGCAGGGATTCATCTTCTTGGTTCTTTCGGTAAAGTCACGTAGAATGGAAATAATAAAAATAAAACATTATAAAATAATTCTCACGACGTTTCGGCCACAACGCAAGCAGCCGTCCTCAGGTGAAGACCAGGTCTGTCGGGGAGACAGCGTCCGAATGAACACCACCAGGCTTGGCAGCGTATATTTAAGCTGGGTTAGAGAGCGCCTTGACAAAGGAATGTCTTCACCTGAGGACGGCTGCTTGCGTTGTGGCCGAAACGTCGTGAGAATTATTATGTTATATTTTTTTTATTTTATTATTTCCATTCTACGTGATGACTTTACCGAAAGAACCAAGAAGACGAAACCAACGCGTCCTTTGTGAAAACGCTGCCAACCGCAGTGGCGGCGGTGGTGGTGGCGACAGGGCAGCAGCAGCGGTGGTGGCGGTGGTGGTGGCGGTGGTGGTGGTGGCGGTGGTGGTGGCGGTGGTGGTGGTGGCATCCAACGCCACTGAGCTCAGAGGGTGCCGGTCGAACTCCCATCCATCTCGTGGTGCCGTAGCAGTTGGAACGATGCCGGGAGGAAGGGGGGAGCAGGTTTCTTGGGTCCATCACCGCCACCGCCAACTCTACGGTTACCACCAAAACCACGACCGTTACCACCACCACCTCTGCCACCGTTACCACCACTTGCACCACCATCTCTACCACCATCATCACTGTTACCACCTTCACCACCACCTCTACACCGCCACCGTTACCACCAATACCACACCTCTACCACCGCTCACCACCGTCACCACCATCTCTACCACCACCATCACTGTTACCACCTTCACCACCACCTCTACCACCGCCACCGTTACCACGAATACCACACCTCTACCACCGCTCACCGTCACCACCGCCACCCAGCAGCTGTGTAAAAGGGCTCTCACCGCGTCGAGGCCCAATCGGCGGGGTGAGTCGCGTGTGTGCGGTGGGGCAAAGCGTGGGTCATGCCCCAAGACGGACTCGAGTTAGCGGTAGAAGAGCGGGCCGGAGAGAGAGGGCGCTCGCTCGCTCTCGAATAACTAGCAGAGGTCACAAACGGGTTTTGATTCCTTACCCCCCGTACCCGGCCGCACCAGGGTCGCAAACGGGTACCGGGTACCCGATTGCGACCTCTGGGATGAAGCCATGTTGCAGGCGCGGGTGGGTTGATTCTAGGATCTTGAATTGTGAGAAGAGACAAGACGTTGGGAAATGAGTGACAAACGGTGACTCACCAGTGACTCACGGCCTACCCGTACCCGGCCGCAAACGGGTACCCGTACCCGGCCGGGTACGGCTAGCCGGGTATCGGGTAGGGTACGGGTATCGGGGGGTACCCGGTTGCGACCTCTGACAACTGGGGAGGAAGGCTCTTCCCACAGCAGGGGCGTCGGCAAGCCTTTGCAAGGGCTGCGCCTTTAGCCTGGCGTTTACCTTACGAAGCATCGTGGGAGCTACCGACTCCACCTCCCCCACAGTGCCCTGCACCTCTCCCACAATGCCCTGCACAAGGGCAAGGCCCGGCCCGCTACTGGCCGTCCGTGGCGAAGAGCTTTAGAGATCGTCGGATTCCTCCTCGGGGTGGGATGTGTGCGGCAGTGCGTCGCACGCGCGCGACTTTGTCACGCGATTAGGAAAAACAAGTGCACTTTGGGTGGTGAGAGGGGGTGGGGGAGATGATGTACAGTTTGCGTTAGGGATGCAGCCACCCAGCGGTGGACAGGGACTGGCCGAGGGTGACGTGACACGATGGCGGATTGTCTCGAGCGCGGATCGGTGTGAGGTGCGTGTGTCTGTGTGTACGTGTGTGTGTACGTGTGTACGTGTGTGCGTACGTGTATACGTGTGTGTGTGTACACGTGTGTGTACCTGTGTGTGTACGTGTGTGTGTACGCGTGTGTGTACGTGTGTGTGTGTGTACGTGTGTGTGTACGCGTGTGTGTACGTGTGTGTGTGTGTACGTGTGTGTGTGTGTACGTGTGTGCGTGTGTGTACGTGTATTTACGTGTGTGTTTACGTGTGTACGTGTGTACGTGTGTGTGTACGTGTGTACGTGTGTGCGTACGTGTGTGTGTGTACGTGTATACGTGTGTGTGTGTACACGTGTGTGTACCTGTGTGTGTACGTGTGTGTACGCGTGTGTGTACGTGTGTGTACGTGTGTGTGTGTGTACGTGTGTGCGTGTGTGTACGTGTATTTACGTGTGTGTTTACGTGTGTCTGTGTGTACGTGTGTGTGTACGTGTGTGTACGTGTGTGTACGTGTGTGTCTATGTGTGTGTCAGTGTATGTGGGAGCGGTGGTGCAGTGGTTAGCGCACTGCGCTACAAACCCGGCGGCCGAGTTCGATTCCTGCTCACGTGACGACGATTCTGTACTGGTCCCGGGCCTCCCCTAGGTCGACTCAGCCTCAATTTAGTATCTGGTGTGTAAACATCGCCACTGGGGAGACAAAGGCGGCCGGGCGTGGTGCTGGCCACCCACCCCCTCGTGTGCCGTGCCGGCTTTCACAGGTGCTCGCTAACAGCACTTGCCCCTACAGTCTGTTAAGGCTACACGGGGCATCTTTGTGTGTGTACGTGTGTACGTGTGTGCGTGTGTGTGTGCATGTCAGTCAGCCAACCCATGGCACCTGGGGGGGTCTGTCCCGTGACCTCCTGCCAGCCGGTGTTCGACACTTCACGTGGACCTTAAGGTGCACCTAGCCTGGCACAAGCGCCGTGGTGATTGTTGTTGTTGTGTGTCTGTGTGTGTACGTCCGGGCTAAGTGCTGCCCCCCCCCCCATGTGTGGTGTGTCCTGCCCCCCCCTCCATGTGTGATGTGTCCTGCCCCCCCCTGCCCCCCCCTGCCCCCCACTATTTGATCTTGTTGAGGGCGGCTGCGCGCCGGTCGGTGTTCTGGAAGAGCGCTCGCACGAGGGACTTCACTTCACTCGGGGAGAACTCCTGCGCCAGCGGACCCTTGCCGTCAGCCCACCTGACGCACACACACATGCATGCACACGCACACACGCGCACACACACGCAACACACACGCACACACACACGCGCAACACACACGCACACACACACACACGCACACGCACACACACGCACCACACACGCAACACACACGCAACACACACGCACACACACACGCACACACACGCACACACACGCACACACACAACACACACGCACACACACACACACACACGCACGCACACACACGCAACACACACGCACACACACACGCAACACACACGCACACACACACACACACACGCAACACACACGCACACACACACGCACACACGCACACACACGCACACACACACACACACACGCAACACACACGCACACACACACACACACACGCAACACACACGCACACACACACACACGCAACACACACACACGCAACACACACGCACACACACACACACGCAACACACACGCACACACACACGCAGACGCACGCGCACACACACACGCGCACACACACACGCACGCACACACACAAAAGATAAGGACAAAGATCCCCCAGTATAGCCTAACAGACTGTAGGGGCAAGTGCTGTTAGCGAGTAGCACCTATGAAGGCCGGCACGGCACACGAGGGGGTGGGTGGCCATCACCACACACACACGTAGACACGGAGACACGCACGGAGACACGGAGACACGCACATAGACACGGAGACACGCACGGAGACACGTGCATAGACACGGAGACACGCACAGAGACACACACGTAGACACGGAGACACGCACGGAGACACGGAGACACGCACATAGACACGGAGACACGCACGGAGACACGTGCATAGACACGGAGACACGCACGGAGACACGCACGTAGACACGTGCGTAGACACGGAGACACGCACATAGACACGGAGACACGCACGGAGACACGCGCATAGACACGGAGACACGCACGGAGACACGTGCATAGACACGTGCGTAGACACGCACGTAGACACGGAGACACGCACGGAGACACGTGCGTAGACACGTGCGTAGACACGGAGACACGCACGGAGACACGTGCGTAGACACGTGCGTAGACACGGAGACACGCACGTAGACACGGAGACACGTGCGTAGACACGGAGACACGCACGGAGACACGCACATAGACACGGAGACACGCACATAGACACGGAGACACGTGCGTAGACACGGAGACACGCACGGAGACACGCACATAGACACGGAGACACGCACGGAGACACGTGCGTAGACACGGAGACACGCACATAGACACGTGCGTAGACACGGAGACACGCACGGAGACACGTGCGTAAACACGTGCGTAGACACGGAGACACGCACGGAGACACGCACGTAGACACGGAGACACGTGCGTAGACACGGAGACACGCACGGAGACACGCACATAGACACGGAGACACGCACGGAGACACGCACATAGACACGGAGACACGCACGGAGACACGTGCGTAGACACGGAGACACGCACGGAGACACGTGCGTAGACACGGAGACACGCACGGAGACACGCACGTAGACACGGAGACACGCACGGAGACACGTGCGTAGACACGGAGACACGCACATAGACACGGAGACACGCACGGAGACACGGAGACACGCACGTAGACACGCACGGAGACACGCACGTAGACACGGAGACACGCACATAGACACGCACGGAGACACGTGCGTAGACACGGAGACACGCACGGAGACACGTGCGTAGACACGGAGACACGCACGTAGACACGGAGACACGCACGGAGACACGCACGGAGACACGCACGGAGACACGCACGGAGACACGGAGACACGCACATAGACACGTAGACACGGAGACACGCACGTAGACACGGAGACACGCACGGAGACACGCACGGAGACACGGAGACACGCGCGTAGACACGGAGACACGCACGGAGACACATAGGCATGTAGACCAGCGAGCAAACACAGCCGCAGACACGCGCCAAGGCACACAGGGCACAGCGTGTTAGCGAGCGCATATTTAAGGCATCGGCCGGGAAGGTGAGGTGGCAGTGGTGGTGGTGGAATAACTCTTCGGACGGATCGCCACATGAGTGAGAAATCGAGCGACTCACTAACTCGGTAACTGAGCGTTAGAGGGGTGAACTGAGTCCTTGATTGAGTGAGTGACTCGAACACTGACTGATCACATGAGCGATCGAGCGAGTGACCGACCGACTTAGTCCGTAACCCACTGGCCGTGTGAGCGAGCGAGCGAGCGAAGCGAGCGAGTGACTGACCAACCTACTGCGTAACCGACTGAGTGATCGAGTGAGTGACCGAACGACTCACTCCGTAACCCACTGACCATGTGAACGAGCGAATGACCGATCGACTTATCCCACAACCGACTGACCGAGCGAGCGACAGACTTGCTCCGTAACCGACTGAGCGAGCGACTTGCCCCCTAACCGCCGACTTGAGCGAACGAGCGACGGCGCCACCGCTCACCTATCGACGATGTCGCTGAGCGTGCCCTGCAGGAGCCCCCGGAGCTCTGCGAACCTCCCCCACGCGGCCACGTGCAGCGGCAGCCGCAGACGCAGCCCCCGCTCCTCCTCCTGCTGCTGCCGCGCCCTCTCCTCATCGCCGCCCCCCTCCTCCCCCCCTTCCTCCTCCTCCTCCTCCTCCTCCGACCACGGGCGGAAGGCCGCGGGGGCGGAGGTGGCGACCTCCGAGCAGAGCGCGTGAAGCCGGTCGGCGTCCAATGCCGAGATGTCCTGAGGGTGGGGGGTGAGGGGGGTGGTGAGGGGGGTGGTGAAAGGGGTGGGGGGTGGTGAGGGGGGTGGTGAGGGGGGTGGTGAGGGGGGTGGGGTGGTGAGGGGGGTGGTGAGGGGGGTGGTGAGGGGGGTGGTGAGGGGGGTGGTGAGGGGGGTGGTGAGGGGGGTGGTGAGGGGGGTGGTGAGGGGGGTGGTGAGGGGGGTGGGGTGGTGAGGGGGGTGGTGAGGGGGGTGGTGAGGGGGGGTGGTGAGGGGGGGGGTGAGGGGGGTGGTGAGGGGGGTGGTGAGGGGGGGGGTGAGGGGGGTGGTGAGGGGGGTGGTGAGGGGGGTGGTGAGGGGGGTGGGGTGGTGAGGGGAGGGGGTGAGGGGGGTGGTGAGGGGGGTGGTGAGGGGGGTGGTGAGGGGGGTGGTGAGGGGGATGGTGAGGGGGGTGGGGTGGTGAGGGGGGGGGGTGAGGGGGGTGGTGAGGGGGGTGGTGAGGGGGGTGGTGAGGGGGGTGGGGTGGTGAGGGGGGGGGTGAGGGGGGTGGTGAGGGGGGTGGTGAGGGGGGTGGGGTGGTGAGGGGGGTGGTGAGGGGGGTGGTGAGGGGGGTGGGGTGAGGCACGTGGTGGTGAGCTAGAGATGCCGCTCAGCTCCGTTCAATCTCCCACCCCAACACCGAACCCCTAGTTACCCCACAAACTGATCTTGAATGTATATTTATGTAATGTGAGGATATATCCGGGTCGTTGACGGATTACAACTCGTCACGATGATTGGCTCTGCCGGTCCTGGTCCATAGCCAATGGGGGGAAGCCTAGGGGCGTGGCCCTGACGTGATGGAAAGGTGACCGCTGTAAGTAGGGGATTGGGGTTCTGCTGGCTTTGGCCACAGCCAATGGGGAGACGAGTCAGGGGTGTGGTCCCCGGAGCCTGCGACGGAGTCTGGAAGATTCCACGGAGGCTAACTGGGATTGGTGGAAACGTACCATGTGACCCGGGTATTAAATAGGGGTGGAGACGAACAACACGTGGTCAGAACTGGAACGAACGGAGGGGAGAGGCCACGCGAGAGCGGGGCTCCGGGTTGCCACGTGGCTGCGTGTGTCTCTCCCTCTCACGCTGTCTGTCAGCAGCGTGAAGGAGTGTTGTAATGAAAGGCGAATAAAGACCGGATTCCAGAAGTCGCTTCAACGACCTTTATTACATTTACAAGAGAAGACACATTGAGCGTTTCTGTATTAATCCAACCAACTTAAAAAAGCCTCGAGTGCCCACTGGCACTCCCTGAGAGAGAGAGACACCCAGACCCAGGGCTCGAACGCCCCGAGCTTCGCAGTTGTGTCGGCTCAAACGTCTCCGACACGGCCACTATGAGCACCCTCAGAGAGAGAGAAAGCGAAGTGAGCGAGAGAGTGAGCGAGAGAGGGTAGAGAGAGTGAGCGAGAGAGTGAGCGAGAGAGTGAGCGAGAGAGGGTAGAGAGAGTGAGCGAGAGAGTGAGCGAGAGAGTGAGCGAGAGAGTGAGCGAGAGAGTGAGCGAGAGAGTGAGCAAGAGAGTGAGCGAGAGAGTGAGCGAGAGAGGGTAGAGAGAGTGAGCGAGAGAGTGAGCGAGAGAGTGAGCGAGAGAGTGAGCGAGAGAGTGAGCGAGAGAGTGAGCGAGAGAGTGAGCGAGAGAGGGTAGAGAGAGTGAGCGAGAGAGTGAGCGAGAGAGTGAGCGAGAGAGTGAGCGAGAGAGTGAGAGAGAGTGAGCGAGAGAGAGAAAGCGAGTGAGCGAGAGAGGTAGAGAGAGTGAGCGAGAGAGTGAGCGAGAGAGTGAGCGAGAGAGTGAGCGAGAGAGTGAGCGAGAGAGTGAGCGAGAGAGTGAGCGAGAGAGTGAGCGAGAGAGTGTGCGAGAGAGTGAGCGAGAGAGTGAGCGAGAGAGTGAGCGAGAGAGTGAGCGAGAGAGTGAGCGAGAGAGTGAGCGAGAGAGTGAGCGAGAGAGTGAGCGAGAGAGTGAGCGAGAGAGTGAGCGAGAGAGCGAGTGAGAGAGTGAGCGAGCGAGAGAGAGAGGGTAGAGAGAGAGAGGGGGGGGGGGCAGAGAGGGGTGGTTTACATAAAGCAAATAAAAAAAACGAAATGAAGAACGAAGCAAAGTGCCGACTACACCGAGGATCTTCTCGTTTCCTCTCTGATCGTAAAAAACGAGAGACAGCAGAGGGAACAGAGGAGAGAGAAGAGAGAGAAAGAGGAGAACGAGAGAGAGAAATGGGGGGGGGGGGGGGGTGACCCCCAGCGTCGCTCTCACCTCCAGGGCTGCGACGGCGGCGGTGATCTCTGCGAGGGCCGTGTTGAGCAGGGTGCCCAAGGCCTTGCAGTAGACGTTGACTGGCAGCACGCCCTGCCACACCACGCCCAGGCGGCTCAGCTGGTGCAGCACCTGGGCGGGGAGTGACGCGGGGTTAAGGCGCTGGCAGGCAGGCAGAGGTCGCAAACGGGTTTTGATTCCTTGCGCGTACCCGTACCCGGCCGCACCAGGGTCGCAAACGGGTACCCGTACCCTACCCGTACCTCGCTACGCGATTGCTGTAGTTGAGCGAGTGGGTGACTCAGTGGCTGAGTGGATGAGTGACGGAGTGGGTGACTGAGTGGCTGAGTGGATGGGTGACGGAGTGGGTGACTCAGTGGGTAAGTGGCTGAGTGGGTGGCCGACTCAGTGGACAAGCGGGCGGGCGACTCAATGAGCGAGTGGGTGACTCAATGGCTGAGTGGATGGGCGACCCAGTGGGCGAGTGGATGGGCGACTCAGTGGGCGAGCGACGCGGCGTGCCTGCTTGACGCTCCGCCGTGCGATTGCTGTAGTTGAGTGAGTGGGTGACTCAGTGGGTAAGTGGCCGAGTGGATGGGTGACTCAATGGCTGAGTGGATGGGCGACTCAGTGGCCGAGTGGGTGGCCGACTCAGTGGACGAGCGGGCGGGTGACCCAGTGGGTGGGTGACCCAGTGGCCGAGTGGGTGGGTGACCCAGTGGGTGGGTGACCCAGTGGCCGAGTGGATGGGTGACTCAGTGGGCGAGTGGATGGGCGACTCAGTGGCCGAGTGGGTGGCCGACTCAGTGGGCGAGCGGGCGGGTGACCCAGTGGGTGGGTGACCCAGTGGCCGAGTGGGTGGGTGACCCAGTGGGTGGGTGAATGGGTGACTCAGTGGGTGGGTGACCCAGTGGCCGAGTGGGTGGGTGACCCAGTGGGTGGGTGACCCAGTGGCCGAGTGGATGGGTGACTCAGTGGGCGAGTGGATGGGCGACTCAGTGGCCGAGTGGGTGGCCGACTCAGTGGGCGAGCGGGCGGGTGACCCAGTGGGTGGGTGACCCAGTGGCCGAGTGGGTGGGTGACCCAGTGGGTGGGTGACCCAGTGGCCGAGTGGATGGGTGACTCAGTGGGCGAGTGGATGGGCGACTCAGTGGCCGAGTGGGTGGCCGACTCAGTGGGCGAGCGGGTGGGTGACCCAGTGGGTGGGTGACCCAGTGGCCGAGTGGGTGGGTGACCCAGTGGGTGGGTGACCCAGTGGCCGAGTGGGTGGGTGACTCAGTGGGTGGGTGACCCAGTGGCCGAGTGGGTGGGTGACTCAGTGGACGAGCGGGCGGACGACTCAGTGGACGAGTGAGCGAGCGAGCGGCGTGCCTGCTTAACGCTCCGCTACGCGATTGCTGTAGTTGAGCGAGTGGGTGACTCAGTGGCTGAGTGGATGAGTGACGGAGTGGGTGACTCAGTGGGTAAGTGGCCGAGTGGGTGGCCGACTCAGTGGGCGAGTGGGTGGGTGATCCTGTGGACGAGTGGGTGGGTGACTCAATGGCCGAGTGGATGGGCGACTCAATGGCTGAGTGGATGGGTGACTCAGTGGCCAAGTGGATGGGCGACTCAGTGGACGAGTGGGCGGGCGAGCGAGCGACGTGCCTGCTTGACGCTCCGCTGCGCTGCCGCGTAGTTTCCGTCGTCCTCCAGGCTGCGGAATCCCCGAGCGACGCCCAGCGACTCGTGCAGCACGGCCTTCTGGGAGCGCAGCTGGCCCAGCAGCGCCTCCGCTCCTGGGGGGGGGGGGGGGGCGGCAGAGGTCACGGGGTCAGATGGGTCAACGAGAAACGGTGCGAGGCAATGTTAACTTCAGCCCGGTCTCAACTCGAAGCTCTTGAGTGCTTATTCTTCGGTTTTTTCGGTAAAGTCACGTAGGTAAAAATTTTTTTAAATTAATAAAAGTAAAATAAAATATCACGACGGTTCCACCTGAAGACGGAAGCTTGTGTTGCCTCCGAAACGTCGTGATTTTTATTTTATTTTTATTTTATTAATTTGAATTTTTTACCCACGTGGTGACTTTACCGAAAAAACCCAAGAATATAAAAAATTTAAATAATTTTTTATTTCAAAAATTAATTTAATTTTAATTATTTTAATTAAAATTAAAAAACAAATTAAAATTAATTTTAATTAAAATAATTTTTAATTTTTTAAATTATTTTTTTTTTTTTAAATTAATTTACATTTTTTACCCACGTGGTGACTTTACCGAAAAAACCCAAGAATATAAAAAATTTAAATTTTTTTTTTATTTTTAAAATTAATTTAATTTTAATTATTTTAATTAAAATAATTTTTAATTTTTAAAATATTTTTTTATTTTTAAAATTAAAATTAATTTACATTTTTTACCCACGTGGTGACTTTACCGAAAAAACCCAAGAATATAAAAAATTTAAATAATTTTTTATTTCAAAAATTAATTTAATTTTAATTATTTTAATTAAAATTAAAAAACAAATTAAAATTAATTTTAATTAAAATAATTTTTAATTTTTTAAATTATTTTTTTTTTTTTAAATTAATTTACATTTTTTACCCACGTGGTGACTTTACCGAAAAAACCCAAGAATATAAAAAATTTAAATTTTTTTTTTATTTTTAAAATTAATTTAATTTTAATTATTTTAATTAAAATAATTTTTAATTTTTAAAATATTTTTTTATTTTTAAAATTAAAATTAATTTACATTTTTTACCCACGTGGTGACTTTACCGAAAAAATCCAAGTAATATAAAAAATTTAAATAATTTTGAATTTTAAAAATTAATTTAATTTTAATTATTTGAATTAAAATAAAAAATTTTTTTTAATTAATTTTAATTATTTTAATTAAAATAATTTTTAATTTTTAAAATAATTTTTAATTTTTAAAATTAAAATTAATTTACATTTTTTTACCCACGTGGTGACTTTACCGAAAAAATCCAAGAATATAAATTTTTTTAATAATTTTGAATTTTTAAAATTAATTTAATTTTAATTATTTTAATTAAAATAATTTTTAATTTTTTAAATAATTTTTAATTTTTAAAATTAAAATTAATTTACATTTTTTACCCACGTGGTGACTTTACCGAAAAAATCCAAGAATATAAAAAATTTAAATAATTTTGAATTTTTAAAATTAATTTAATTTTAATTATTTTAATTAAAAAACAAATTAAAATTAATTTTAATTATTTTAATTAAAATAATTTTTAATTTTTAAAATTATTTTTAATTTTTAAAATTAATTTACATTTTTTTACCCACGTGGTGACTTTACCGAAAAAACCCAAGAAAATGAATCCTTGCAGTCACGAAAGCTTCAAGTCTAGAACTCTTGAGTCCTGGCCTCTTGACTCAAGATCTTGAGACTCCGATGCCGAGACCTGGTCCCGACCACACCACCCCATTCACGGGCTAAAGGCTGCACGGGGGATCTTTGTCTTTGTCTCAGCGTACGCGTGTGCGCTGAGCGATATCACCCCGCCGGCCCTTCATAGGTGCTGCCCCCGCTAACAGCACTTGCCCCTCCGGCCTGTTCAGGCTATGCGGGGGACCTTTGTCTGCGTGGGAGATAGAGGCGGACGGGCGTGGTTACCGGCTACGCTACAAGTTTCAAGTGTCATTGATTAGGTGTAGCCCTGTGAGCCATTCGGCTCTTGAATCGGGTGCAACAGCAACAAACAAAAAAACAAAAACATGAACAAAAAACATCTTAAAGTGACTATGTGACTGAGTGCAAACAGAAAATCCAAGAAAAGACAGCAAAACATTGCAGAAAAAGCACCGTTACACCAAGGCTGTGTGCAAAAATCCCAGTGGGATGCAAGTCAAACAACAACAACCACAAGACAACTTAGATTAAGGCCATCAGTCTTCCTCCGTACTACAAACAAACATGGCCAAACCGAAAAACTTTTCAAAAATCACAAAAATAAAGCCATAAAAGTCAAACAACAACAACAACAACAACCACAAGACAACTTAGATTAAGGCCATCAGTCAAACTCTGTGTTGTGTGGTTTGTTCTTGACACCACTGGAGACTTGTAGATACACACGACTTTTACATTCCGAGTACAGCACACTCACAGCCTACACCCCCCTCACCCGACGCCTGCCCCCGTTATGGTGCGCGTCAGAACTCTGGCCTGCACGTGTGTGTGTGTAATAAAGGACTCTCTCTCAGATGTCGATCTCCGTTGTCCTTTATTGGGTTCGTAGTATCTCGATACCACGGCGTCTCGCTCAGGCCCGCGTCCCGCTCGACGACCTCTACACAGCCCTCGGCTGCCCCGATATGCAGTCTCCCTGCTGCCCCGATATGCAGTCTCCCTGCTGCCCCGATATGCAGTCTCCCTGCTGCTCCGATATGCAGTCTCCCTGCTGCCCCGATATGCAGTCTCCCTGTTGCTCCGATATGCAGTCTCCCTGTTGCTCCGATATGCAGTCTCCCTGCTGCTCCGATATGCAGTCTCCCTGCTGCTCCGATATGCAGTCTCCCTGCTGCCCCGATATGCAGTCTCCCTGCTGCTCCGATATGCAGTCTCCCTGTTGCCCCGATATGCAGTCTCCCTGCTGCTCCGATATGCAGTCTCCCTGTTGCTCCGATATGCAGTCTCCCTGTTGCTCCGATATGCAGTCTCCCTGTTGCCCCGATATGCAGTCTCCCTGCTGCTCCGATATGCAGTCTCCCTGTTGCTCCGATAGGCAGTCTCCCTGTTGCTCCGATATGCAGTCTCCCTGTTGCTCCGATATGCAGTCTCCCTGCTGCTCCGATATGCAGTCTCCCTGTTGCCCCGATATGCAGTCTCCCTGCTGCTCCGATATGCAGTCTCCCTGTTGCTCCGATAGGCAGTCTCCCTGTTGCTCCGATATGCAGTCTCCCTGTTGCTCCGATATGCAGTCTCCCTGTTGCCCCGATATGCAGTCTCCCTGCTGCTCCGATATGCAGTCTCCCTGTTGCTCCGATAGGCAGTCTCCCTGTTGCTCCGATATGCAGTCTCCCTGCTGCTCCGATATGCAGTCTCCCTGCTGCTCCGATATGCAGTCTCCCTGTTGCTCCGATAGGCAGTCTCCCTGTTGCTCCGATATGCAGTCTCCCTGTTGCTCCGATATGCAGTCTCCCTGTTGCCCCGATATGCAGTCTCCCTGTTGCTCCGATATGCAGTCTCCCTGTTGCTCCGATATGCAGTCTCCCTGTTGCTCCGATATGCAGTCTCCCTGCTGCTCCGATATGCAGTCTCCCTGTTGCTCCGATAGGCAGTCTCCCTGTTGCTCCGATATGCAGTCTCCCTGTTGCCCCGATATGCAGTCTCCCTGTTGCCCCGATATGCAGTCTCCCTGTTGCTCCGATAGGCAGTCTCCCTGTTGCTCCGATATGCAGTCTCCCTGTTGCCCCGATATGCAGTCTCCCTGCTGCTCCGATAGGCAGTCTCCCTGCTGCTCCGATATGCAGTCTCCCTGCTGCTCCGATAGGCAGTCTCCCTGCTGCTCCGATATGCAGTCTCCCTGTTGCCCCGATATGCAGTCTCCCTGCTGCTCCGATATGCAGTCTCCCTGTTGCCCCGATATGCAGTCTCCCTGTTGCTCCGATATGCAGTCTCCCTGTTGCTCCGATATGCAGTCTCCCTGTTGCTCCGATAGGCAGTCTCCCTGTTGCTCCGATATGCAGTCTCCCTGTTGCCCCGATATGCAGTCTCCCTGCTGCTCCGATAGGCAGTCTCCCTGCTGCTCCGATATGCAGTCTCCCTGCTGCTCCGATAGGCAGTCTCCCTGCTGCTCCGATATGCAGTCTCCCTGTTGCTCCGATATGCAGTCTCCCTGTTGCTCCGATATGCAGTCTCCCTGCTGCTCCGATATGCAGTCTCCCTGTTGCTCCGATATGCAGTCTCCCTGTTGCTCCGATATGCAGTCTCCCTGCTGCTCCGATAGGCAGTCTCCCTGCTGCTCCGATATGCAGCCTCCCTGTTGCCCCGATATGCAGTCTCCCTGTTGCTCCGATATGCAGTCTCCCTGTTGCTCCGATATGCAGTCTCCCTGCTGCTCCGATAGGCAGTCTCCCTGCTGCTCCGATATGCAGTCTCCCTGCTGCTCCGATATGCAGTCTCCCTGCTGCTCCGATATGCAGTCTCCCTGCTGCCCCCGATATGCAGTCTCCCTGCTGCTCCGATATGCAGTCTCCCTGTTGCCCCGATATGCAGTCTCCCTGCTGCCCCGATATGCAGTCTCCCTGTTGCCCCGATATGCAGTCTCCCTGTTGCCCCGATATGCAGTCTCCCTGCTGCCCCGATATGCAGTCTCCCTGCTGCCCCGATATGCAGTCTCCCTGCTGCTCCGATATGCAGTCTCCCTGTTGCCCCGATATGCAGTCTCCCTGTTGCCCCGATATGCAGTCTCCCTGTTGCCCCGATATGCAGTCTCCCTGCTGCTCCGATATGCAGTCTCCCTGTTGCCCCGATATGCAGTCTCCCTGCTGCTCCGATATGCAGTCTCCCTGTTGCCCCGATATGCAGTCTCCCTGCTGCTCCGATATGCAGTCTCCCTGTTGCCCCGATATGCAGTCTCCCTGCTGCTCCGATATGCAGTCTCCCTGTTGCCCCGATATGCAGTCTCCCTGCTGCTCCGATATGCAGTCTCCCTGCTGCTCCGATATGCAGTCTCCCTGCTGCTCCCGTTAGGCGATCCTTGCAGCCACACCGCTGCCCCGCTATCTAGCTTCACTGCTGCCCCGTACACAGCTAGCCTCTCACAGCCCCGCTAGCTCTCTCTCCGTCTGACACCGATGGCTGACGGTGTCGACGTCTCCCACCGCGTGGCGACCGCGCCACTCTCTCCGTCCTGCCCAGCGTGGCCTCCTCGTGTTTCACTCCGTCTCAACTCCCCCTTTCCCCTTCCGGTTCTCTCCCTAAATCCTCTCACCCACGTGACCCTAACTCCGCCCACTCCCCACGTGACCCAGACTCCGCCCCCCCTCAATCCTTGCTCGCATTACATGTGTACCAATTCGTACGCGCCGCTCGCTAACGGCACTTGCCCCAATCGTCCGTCGAGGCTATACCGGTGTGCGCGGACACCACCTTTGTCTTTGGGTCTCACCGAGTTTGCGCAAGGCGGGCACGAGGTCGACGAAGGTGGTGGTGCCCTGGGAGAGCGAGAAGGGCAGCCGCGCATGGTACTGGTGGCCCAGCGTGAGCAGGTAGTGCGCCAGCAGCATGCAGTTGTTGTGGTGGATGGCGGCCACCTGCGGGAAGTTCTGCAGAGACTCCCTGGGGCGAGCACACGCACACACGGACACATGCAGACACACACACGGACACACACGCGGACACACACACATGGACACACACACGCGGACACACACACACGCGGACACACACGCGGACACACACGCACACACGCAGACACACACACGCGCAGACACGGACACACACACGCACACACACACGCAGACACACGCACACACGCAGACACACGCAGACACACGCAGACACACACACACGCAGACACACGCAGATACACGCGGACACACACACACATGGGCACACACACACATGGGCACACACACATGCGGACACACACACGCAGACACACACGCAGACACACACGCACACACACGCGGACAAGCACACACACACACAAAGAATCCACCGTATAGGCTTAACAGACTGTAGGGGCAAGTAATGTTAAGTGGAGTAGCACCGATGAAGGCCGGCACGGCACACGAGGGGGTGGGTGGCCAGCACCACACCCAGCCACCTTTGTCTCACCCCAGTGGCGATGTTTACACACCGCACCAGGTACTCATTTGAGGCTGAGTCGACCTAGGGGAGGCTCAGGACCGGTTCAAAAATTATCATCACTGGGTGTTGGCCGCGAGCGGGGAATCGAACTCGGGTCGCCGGGTTCGTAGTGCGGCGTAGCGCTAACCGCTATACCCACCGCTCCCGTACACAAACACACGCTCGCACATACATACACGTGCAGGGCAGCTGGGGCTATTGCAGTTAGCGAGCGCCTATTAAGGCCGGCGGCGGGGTAGTCTCTCACCGGTGGTAAGTTGGCACGACGTCGCAGAAGAGGTGGAAGATGTTTCGGACAGCGTAGAATAGTTGAGCGGCGCTGTGGGCAGAAATCGCGAGCGTGAGCGTGTGTGTGTGAGCGTGTGTGCGTGCGTTTTATATTTTCTTCGTAGTTGAGTGGTCATTTATTTCAAGCTCGAGGGGGTTACCAGCCCCTCGCACCCGGTCCAGAGCCCCCATTTTGCCGCTGTGGTGGCTACAAACGCCACGAGGGGAATGGCGGGGTACGGGTACCCGATTGCGACCTCTGGGATGAAGCCATGTTGCAGGCGCGGGTGGGTTGATTCTAGGAACTTGAATTGTGAAAAGAGACAAGACGTTGGGAAATGAGTGACAAACGGTGACTCACCAGTGACTCACGGCCTACCCGTACCCGTACCCAGCCACACCAGGGTAGCCGGGTATCGGGTAGGGTACGGGTATCGGGTAGGGTACGGGTATCGGGTAGGGTACGGGTATCGGGGGGTACCCGATTGCGACCTCTGCGTCACGGTGAGACCTCCCCTCCCCCTCCCCCGCTCACCAGGGCCCCTGGCTGCTGCAGGCTTCGGTGAGGATGCCGTGAGCGAGCAGGACGAGGTCTCGCGCCGATCGGCTGATGCGGCAACGCGGCATACGCAGGGTCGCCGGGGACAGCCCCGGGCCGCCCGCCCCCACCGCCCCCTCCACCGGGACACCGCGCCTCACCGCCACCGTCACCGCCGCCGGGACACCGCCCCCCACCGTCGCCACGGCTTCGGCCGAGGGGCCGGCGAAGACGACGTCCAGAACGTCCGAGACCTGGCCGAGTAGGGAGGGTCGCCGGTTACATTCGGAGTGCGAGCGGCACCGCGTCCGTGTCTCTGTCTCCGTGCGTGCGTCCCCCGTGCGAGTCTCTCCGTCTGTCTCTCCTCCTGTCTCTCTGTCTCTCCTCATGTCTCTCCTCCTGTCTCTCTTCCCGTCCCTCCCTTGTCTCTCTGTCTCTCCTCATGTCTCTCCTCATGTCTCTCTGTCTCTCCTCCTGTCTCTCCTCCTGTCTCTCCTCATGTCTCTCCTCATGTCTCTCCTCCTGTCTCTCCTCCTGTCTCTCCTCCTGTCTCTCCACATGTCTCTCCTCATGTCTCTCCTCATGTCTCTCCTCATGTCTCTCCTCATGTCTCTCCTCATGTCTCTCCTCATGTCTCTCCTCATGTCTCTCCTCCTGTCTCTCCTCCTGTCTCTCCTCCTGTCTCTCCTCCTGTCTCTCCTCATGTCTCTCTGTCTCTCCTCATGTCTCTCCTCATGTCTCTCCTCATGTCTCTCCTCATGTCTCTCCTCCTGTCTCTCCTCCTGTCTCTCCTCCTGTCTCTCCTCATGTCTCTCCTCATGTCTCTCCTCATGTCTCTCCTCCTGTCTCTCTGTCTCTCCTCCTGTCTCTCCTCCTGTCTCTCCTCCTGTCTCTCCTCATGTCTCTCCTCATGTCTCTCCTCATGTCTCTCCTCATGTCTCTCCTCCTGTCTCTCCTCATGTCTCTCCTCCTGTCTCTCCTCATGTCTCTCCTACTGTCTCTCCTCCTGTCTCTCCTCATGTCTCTCCTCCTGTCTCTCCTCCTGTCTCTCCTCCTGTCTCTCCTCCTGTCTCTCCTCCTGTCTCTCCTCCTGTCTCTCCTCCTGTCTCTCCTCATGTCTCTCCTGTCTCTCTGTCTCTCCTCCTGTCTCTCCTCATGTCTCTCCTCCTGTCTCTCCTCCTGTCTCTCCTCCTGTCTCTCTGTCTCTCCTCATGCCTCTCCTCCTGTCTCTCTGTCTCTCCTCATGTCTCTCCTCATGTCTCTCCTCATGTCTCTCCTCCTGTCTCTCCTCATGTCTCTCCTCCTGTCTCTCCTCATGTCTCTCCTCCTGTCTCTCCTCATGTCTCTCCTCCTGTCTCTCCTCATGTCTCTCCTCCTGTCTCTCCTCATGTCTCTCCTCCTGTCTCTCCTCCTGTCTCTCCTCCCGTCTCTCCTCCCGTCTCTCCTCATGTCTCTCCTCATGTCTCTCCTCCTGTCTCTCCTCCTGTCTCTCCTCCTGTCTCTCCACATGTCTCTCCTCATGTCTCTCCTCATGTCTCTCCTCATGTCTCTCCTCATGTCTCTCCTCCTGTCTCTCCTCCTGTCTCTCCTCATGTCTCTCCTCCTGTCTCTCCTCCTGTCTCTCCTCATGTCTCTCCTCCTGTCTCTCCTCCTGTCTCTCCTCCTGTCTCTCCTCATGTCTCTCCTCCTGTCTCTCCTCATGTCTCTCCTCCTGTCTCTCCTCCTGTCTCTCCTCCTGTCTCTCCTCCTGTCTCTCCTCCTGTCTCTCCTCCTGTCTCTCCTCCTGTCTCTCCTCATGTCTCTCCTCATGTCTCTCCTCCTGTCTCTCCTCCTGTCTCTCCTCATGTCTCTCCTCCTGTCTCTCCTCCTGTCTCTCCTCCTGTCTCTCCTCATGTCTCTCCTCATGTCTCTCCTCCTGTCTCTCCTCCTGTCTCTCCTCATGTCTCTCCTCATGTCTCTCCTCCTGTCTCTCCTCCTGTCTCTCCTCCTGTCTCTCTGTCTCTCCTCCTGTCTCTCCTCATGTCTCTCCTCATGTCTCTCCTCATGTCTCTCCTCCTGTCTCTCCTCATGTCTCTCCTCCTGTCTCTCCTCATGTCTCTCCTCCTGTCTCTCCTCATGTCTCTCCTCCTGTCTCTCCTCCTGTCTCTCCTCCTGTCTCTCCTCATGTCTCTCCTCCTGTCTCTCCTCCTGTCTCTCCTCCTGTCTCTCCTCATGTCTCTCCTCATGTCTCTCCTCATGTCTCTCCTCCTGTCTCTCCTCATGTCTCTCCTCCTGTCTCTCCTCATGTCTCTCCTCCTGTCTCTCCTCCTGTCTCTCCTCATGTCTCTCCTCCTGTCTCTCCTCATGTCTCTCCTCCTGTCTCTCCTCATGTCTCTCCTCCTGTCTCTCCTCATGTCTCTCCTCCTGTCTCTCCTCATGTCTCACCTCCTGTCTCTCCTCCTGTCTCTCCTCATGTCTCTCCTCATGTCTCTCCTCATGTCTCTCCTCTTGTCTCTCCTCATGTCTCTCCTCCTGTCTCTCCTCATGTCTCTCCTCCTGTCTCTCCTCCTGTCTCTCCTCCTGTCTCTCCTCATGTCTCTCCTCCTGTCTCTCCTCATGTCTCTCCTCCTGTCTCTCCTCATGTCTCTCCTCCTGTCTCTCCTCCTGTCTCTCCTCATGTCTCTCCTCCTGTCTCTCCTCATGTCTCTCCTCCTGTCTCTCCTCATGTCTCTCCTCCTGTCTCTCCTCATGTCTCTCCTCCTGTCTCTCCTCCTGTCTCTCCTCCTGTCTCTCCTCATGTCTCTCCTCCTGTCTCTCCTCATGTCTCTCCTCCTGTCTCTCCTCCTGTCTCTCCTCATGTCTCTCCTCATGTCTCTCCTCATGTCTCACCTCCTGTCTCTCCTCCTGTCTCTCTGTCCCTCTGCAAGTCTGTCTCGTCCCCTGTGTCTACACGCTCATCCACCGGTCCCCCTCCGTCTGTCCGCGAGTAAACCCCTCCCCGTCTCTTTCTCCGTACGCTCATCCCCGTGTGCGTCCACCTGTCTGTCCATCTGCGTGCGCCCGTGACTGTCTCCCACCATCAGTCTCTCGATGCCTCTCTCTGTCCCTGCCTGCAAGTCAGTCTGTTTGTCTGTCTGTGTGTGTCCGTGTGTGTGTGTCCGTGTGTCTGTGTGCGCGTCACCTTGACGGTGTCGTGCAGCGGGGCGGTCATGAGCGAGCGTGTGTCTACGCGTCTGTGTGTATGTCTGTGTGTGTGTGTCCGTGTGTACGTCCATGTGTGTGTCCGTGTGTCTGTGTGTGTGTCCGTGTGTGTCCGTGTCCGTGTCCCTGTGCGCGCGTCACCTTGACGGTGTCGTGCAGCGGGGCGGTCATGAGCGAGCGAGCGCGCGTCACCCCGTCACGGCACTTCTTGCCGGAGAAGTGTGCGTTGACGTCGCGGGCGTACGACAGCAGCGCCGTCGACTCGCTCGACAGCAGCCCCAAGGACAGCAGCGAGCGCTCAAACGAGCCGGTGGCGTCGATGACCTGCGGGGCCACAGAGACAGCGACTCTTCGTTGTGCGGGCGCACACGTACGACGCGCTACTCCGTGCGCGCGTGACGCACACTCGCATGTGTGTGTTTGACGCCACCTGCGCGTGTGTGCGTCACACACCTGCGTGTGTGCGTCACACGCGCAGGTGTGTGCGTCACACACCTGCGTGTGTGCGTCACACGCAGGTGTGTGCGTCACACACCTGCGAGTGTGTGCGTCACACACCTGCGTGTGCGTCACAAACCTGCGAGTGTGTGCGTCACACGCAGGTGTGTGACGCACACACCTGCGCGTGTGCGTCACACACCTGCGAGTGTGTGCGTCACACACCTGCGTGTGTGCGTTACACACACCTGCGTGTGTGTGCGTGTGCGGTGGTGTAGCGGTGAGCGCTACGCCGCGCTACGAACCGAGCGACCCGAGTTCGATTCCCGCTCACGGCCAATCGATACCGGTGACGATTGTCTGAACCGGTCATGGGCCTCCCGTAGGTCAACTCAGCCTCAAACGAGTTTCCCTGGTGCGGTGTGTAGTAAACATCGCCGCCGTGATCCTGGCCACCCGCCCCCTCGTGTGCCGTGCCGGCCTTCACAGGTGCCGCTGCCGCTCGCTAACAGCACTTGCCCCGACAGTCTGTTGTGTTTGCGCGCGACGCCACACACCTCCGTGTAGGCCTGCAGCCCGGCGCTGTCCGAGGGGACGCTGGCGAGGAGGCAGTGCTGGATGAGCGTCTCACACAGAGGCTCCCACAGCAGCGAGCCCATCACGGATGCCACGCCACCATCGCCACCGTCGCCGCCACCATCATCGTCACCGTCGTCATCATTGTCATCATCATCCTTGTCACCGTCCCCGTTGCTCACGAGGACGGGCTCGTTCGGGGGAACGGCTGCGAAGGGGAGACGGGGCACGGGGGCGGAGGTTCAGCGATCGATGGTGATGAGGGTGATCATGATGATGACGATGCTGAATAAGATTACGGCGATTAAATCAGCGATGATTGTTATGGCTGATGCTGCTGCTGCTGATGTTCATCATGATGATGCTAATGCTTATAACGATTAAATCGATCATTATGGTTGATGCTGCTGCTGCTGCTGATGTTCATCATGATGATTATAATGATGCTAAAGCTTATAACGATTAAATCGATCATTATGGTTGATGCTGCTGCTGCTGCTGATGATGTTGTTCATCAAAATATTGATGATGATGCTGAAGTTTATGAAGAAGATGATTATTGTTATGATATTATGATTGCTGCTGATGATGACGCTCATGACGATGCCGCTGATGAAGATGCTCATGATGAAGATGATGATTATTGTTATGATAACGATTGCTGCTGATGGTGACGCTCATGACGATGACGATGCCCCTGATGAAGATGCTCGTGATGATGATGATGATGACGCTGCTGCTTGAGCTGATGTGCGCTGAACTTCTTTCGCACCGTACGTAGCCAACCGTGCTAATTGGAGGGCGAGGAGCGAGACGTGGGGGTGAGGAGAGAGAGACGCTGGGAGAGGGAGACATGGGGTGAGGAGATGCAGGGCGAGGAGCGAGACGCGGGGGTGAGGGATACGTAGGGAGGGAGATACGCTGGGTGAGGAGACGCCGGGTGAGGAGGGCAATGCGTGGATTGATGAGAGACGGAGAGAGACGCTGGGTGAGGGAGACATGGAGTGAGGAGACGCAGGGTGAGGAGGGAGACGTGGGGGTGAGGAGAGAGGGAGAGATACGCTGGGTGAGGGAGACATGGAGTGAGGAGACGCCGGGTGAGGAGGGAGACGCGGGGGGGAGGAGACGCCGGGTGAGGACATGGGGGTGAGGAGAGGGGGAGGGACTCGGTGAGGGGTGAGAGACGTGGCGAGCGAGAGAGAGAGACACAGCGCGGATGACGACGACGACGACGACGATGACTTCACGCTCACCCAGCATGTGCTGGTGGACGAACGTGAGCGCTTGGAGGAGAGCGGCGAAGGTGTGGGCTGGGTCCGACGAGGTGGAGGATGACACGGAGGAGGAGGTGGACGGGGAGACGAGGCTCAGGGTTCCGTCGGTCGCGCTCACGGCCAGACCCGGGAAGACGACGAGGGGACGCAGAACGAAGAGGTGTAGAGCCTCCACTGCACACGGAGGCAATTTTAACCGTTCAAACAACCACCATTGGAACCTCCTTTGCCAGTAGGAAAATATGATAATTGCTTTTTTTTAACCTTTTATCTGGCAACAAAACTGACACCTTTTTTTACAAGGAGTCATGTTTGCATCGACCACAATACCTGCGGTCGGAATGCAAACAAAAAACACAACTCTGATAATGTACCACCACCACCACCACCACCTCCGTCACTACCATCTTCATCACCACCACCACCACAATATCTACCATTACCACTACCACCACTACAATCACCACCTCCACCTTCGTCACCACCATCTTCATCACCACTATCAGCACCATCACCACTACCACAATCTCGACCATGACCACCTCCACCGTCACCATCATCTTCATCACCACTATCACCACCACCACCACCACCACAATCTCTACCATTACCACCACCATTACCACCACTACCATGACCACCTCCACCGTCACCATCATCTTCATCACCACTATCACCACCACCACCTCTACCATTACCACCTTCACCATCACCACCACCACCGCCACCTTCACCGCCGCCGCCTCTCCCCTCCCCACGCGCCACCAACGCACCGAATCGTCTCAGCTTCTTGTGCAGGAGCCCCAGCGCGGCGTAGGCGGCGAGGATGGCGGCCAGGGACGATGGCGGCGACGATGTGGCAATGGTGGTGGTGGAGACGACGAAGGGGGAGGAGGAGGAGGAGGAGGAGGGGGGGGGTGGCTCTCTACCCCTGGACTCTTCCCGCGTGATGCCCGGCGGTCCCAGCAGGCGAAGCTGCGTGTGCAGACACTGCTCCACGCTGGGCGGCTCTGCAGGGGGCAGAGGAGGGGGGGGGACCCAAAGGGGATGGGGGGGTGGGGTAAGAGACGACGCGGGGGCGGAAGAGGGAGACACTCGCTCGCTCTCTGACTTACTCGCTCGCCCGTTCACACTCGCTCACCCGCGCACACTCGCTCACCTACACTCGCTCAGCCACCCACACACCCATCCACACACTCACCCACCCACACTCACTCACCCGCTGACACTCGCTCACCCATCCACCCTCATCCCACAAGTCCACCACCCTCACCTACCCACAAACCCACCCTCACCTACCCACAAACCCACCCTCACCTACCCACAAACCCACCCTCAGCTACCCACCCTCACCTACCCACAAACCCACCCTCACCTACCCACAAACCCTCCCTCACCTACCCACAAACCCTCCCTCACCTACCCACCCTCACCTACCCACAAACCCACCCTCACCCACCCACAAACCCTCCCTCACCTACCCACAAACCCACCCTCACCTACCCACCCTCACCTACCCACAAACCCTCCCTCACCTACCCACAAACCCACCCTCACCTACCCACCCTCACCTACCCACAAACCCACCCTCACCTACCCACCCTCACCCACCCACAAACCCTCCCTCACCTACCCACAAACCCTCCCTCACCTACCCACCCTCACCTACCCACAAACCCACCCTCACCCACCCACAAACCCTCCCTCACCTACCCACAAACCCACCCTCACCTACCCACCCTCACCTACCCACAAACCCTCCCTCACCTACCCACAAACCCACCCTCACCTACCCACCCTCACCTACCCACAAACCCACCCTCACCTACCCACAAACCCACCCTCACCTACCCACAAACCCACCCTCACCTACCCACAAACCCACCCTCAGCTACCCACAAACCCACCCTCAGCTACCCACAAACCCACCCTCACCTACCCACAAACCCACCCTCACCTACCCACAAACCCACCCTCACCTACCCACAAACCCACCCTCACCTACCCACAAACCCACCCTCACCTACCCACAAACCCACCCTCACCTACCCACAAACCCACCCTCACCTACCCACAAACCCACCCTCACCTACCCACAAACCCACCCTCACCTACCCACAAACCCACCCTCACCTACCCACAAACCCACCCTCACCTACCCACAAACCCACCCTCACCTACCCACAAACCCACCCTCACCTACCCACAAACCCTCCCTCACCTACCCACAAACCCACCCTCACCTACCCACAAACCCACCCTCACCTACCCACAAACCCACCCTCACCTACCCACAAACCCACCCTCACCTACCCACAAACCCACCCTCACCTACCCACAAACCCACCCTCACCTACCCACAAACCCACCCTCAGCTACCCACAAACCCACCCTCAGCTACCCACAAACCCACCCTCACCTACCCACAAACCCACCCTCACCTACCCACAAACCCTCCCTCACCTACCCACAAACCCTCCCTCACCTACCCACAAACCCACCCTCACCTACCCACAAACCCTCCCTCACCTACCCACAAACCCTCCCTCACCTACCCACAAACCCACCCTCACCTACCCACAAACCCACCCTCACCTACCCACAAACCCACCCTCACCTACCCACAAACCCACCCTCACCTACCCACAAACCCACCCTCAGCTACCCACAAACCCACCCTCACCTACCCACAAACCCACCCTCACCTACCCACAAACCCACCCTCACCTACCCACAAACCCACCCTCACCTACCCACAAACCCACCCTCACCTACCCACAAACCCACCCTCACCTACCCACAAACCCACCCTCACCTACCCACAAACCCTCCCTCACCTACCCACAAACCCACCCTCACCTACCCACAAACCCACCCTCACCTACCCACAAACCCACCCTCACCTACCCACAAACCCACCCTCACCTACCCACAAACCCTCCCTCACCTACCCACAAACCCTCCCTCACCTACCCACAAACCCACCCTCACCTACCCACAAACCCTCCCTCACCTACCCACAAACCCACCCTCACCTACCCACAAACCCACCCTCACCTACCCACAAACCCACCCTCACCTACCCTCACCTACCCACAAACCCACCCTCACCTACCCTCACCCACCCACCCACCCACCCCTACCCCACCCTCACCCCCCTCACCGACACACGCACCCTTGCCGGTAGGCACGGCCCACACGACCCGCTGCCTCCACTCGTCGTTGAGGTGGTTGATGAGGTTCTCACGCTGCGTCACCAGCTCAGACTGCACGGCCTCCAGCAGCCGCACGTCCCTGCCCAGGTCCTCCTGCAGACGCAGCGTGGCACGCTGGCCCTGAGAGACACGGGGGAACACACGGACAGAGACGCGAGGATGCATGTGGAACGCACAGGACAGAGACACGGGGACGCGCGGAGAGACACAGGAACGCACGGAGAGAGACACGGGGACGCACGGAGAGAGATGCGGGGACGCAAAGGGCACGCACGGAGAGAGACACAGGGACGCACGGGGACAAGGTGACACATTGAGACACAGGGTGACATACGGATCATCCAGCACACACTGCACGGTGTGCTGGCCCTGAGACACGGGGACGCACGGAGGCAGAGACAGACACACACAGGGAGACAGAGACACACACTCACGGGGAGACAAACACACACACACACAGAGACAGACACACACACACAGGGGGAGACAGAGACACACACACACAGAGACACACACACACACACGGGGAGACAGAGACACACACAAGGGGAGACAGACACACACACACGGGGAGACAGAGACACACAAGGGGAGACAGAGACACACACACACGGGGAGACAAACACACACACATGGGGAGACACACACTCACACACACAGAAACAGAGACACACAGGAAGAAGGAACAGAGATGCATCCAAGGCCGAGGGCTCAAACCGAGACGCACGGCTCAGTGTCTACGACACGGCCATTGTGAACCGCCTGTGCTTACATTAAGGAGTCTTCTTGCAGACAGCAGATATTTGTGAGCGCCCAACGCCTCTCTCGAGCCCTCCAGGCACTGGTAAACCTGGGACACGCACACGCACACGCACAAGGACAACGCAAGACAACCTTAAACAAGCGCCGTTAAGGCCTGAACGTCGCACCGGGCTGATTTGGTTGCTACGACAGAAATCGTGCTTTATTAATTTGGCATCTACAACCGCAGAACATGAAGAACCAGTGGCATCTACATCTGCAGAACGTGAAGAACCAGTGGCATCTACATCTGCAGAACGTGAAGAACCAGTGGCATCTACATCTGCAGAACGTGAAGAACCAGTGGCATCTACATCTGCAGAACGTGAAGAACATAATAAAATAACAGGTATGTCAGAAAGACGCTGTCTTTCTGACAGACCTGTTATTTTATTATGTTTTATTTTTATCATTTTATTATTTCCATTCTACGTGACTTTACCGAAAGAACCAAGAAGAAGTGCTTCCAAGTGGTCATTACACCTGCACGAGCCGGATCGGCGATCCCGTCGCAGTCGGCTTTCGTCGTACCACCGGCGCCCGGCTGCGCCGCGACCGTTACCTTGTGCAGCTGCTTGAGCGTGCACAGCACCGCGCTGGTGCTCTCCAGCTGCTCCCGAAGGCTTGAGAACTCCGTGATGGCGTTGTGAGCCTCCCTGCGCACCTGGCCACGCGCGCGGAGAGACGGCGAGACACAACAACAACAACAACCGCCGTTCGCCGCTAAGTGCCGGTGACGTCAACGCGGTGAGGTGCACTTGGAGGCCGCGTGAAGTGTCGAAGGATCGCTGCTGGCAGGAGGTCACGGGGGACAGACCCAGGTGCCGTGGGTTGACTGAATGAGATGACTGGCAGATGCACCGGCTGTGACCCCCTACTGTGCATTTTAGCCGCAAGCACACACAAAACAAAGATCCCCCATATAGCCTGTAACAGACTGTAGGAGCAAGTGCTGTTAGCGAGTAGCAGCACCTATGAAGGCCGGCACAGCACACGAGGGGGTGGGTGGCCAGCACCACGCCCGGCCGCCTTTGTCTCCCCAGTGGCGATGTTTACACACACTGCACCTGGTACTCAACATCCACACATATATCCGCCGCCACCACCACCATGCCCCGCTTTCAACACGACACCGACGTTACAGACTGCACCGCAACTGGAAAATCCCCCGTGTAGCCTTAACAGCCTGTTGGGTCAAGTGCTGTTAGTGACTAGCGGCACCTACGAAGGCCGGCACGGCACACGAGGGGGTGGGTTTGCCAACGCCACGCCCAGCCGCCTCTGTCTCCCTCGTGGCGATGTTTTTACATACCACTGCATCAGGCACTCGTTTGAGGCTGAGTCGACCTAGGGGAGGCCCAGGACAGGTTCAGATATCCGTCACCGGCGTTGGCCGTGAGCGGGAATCAGAGGTCGCAAACGGGTTTTGATTCCTTACCCGTACCCGGCCGCACCAGGGTCGCAAGCGGGTACCCATACCCTACCCGATACCCGGCTACCCGTACCCGGCCGGGTATCGGGTAGGGTACGAGTACCCGATTGCGACCTCTGAGATGAAGCCATGTTGCAGGCGAGGGTGGGTTGATTCTAGGAACTTGAATCGTGAGAAGAGACAAGACGTTGGGAAATGAGTGACAAACGGTTACTCACCAGTGACTCACGGCCTACCCTACCCGATAACCGGCCGCACCAGGGTCGCAAACGGGTACCCGTACCTGTACCGGGCCGGGTACGGGTAGCCGGGTATCGGGTAGGGTACGGGTATCGGGTACCCAGTTGCGACCTCTGGCGGGAATCGAACCTCGGCTCGCTTTGGGTTCGTAAGCAGCGTCGCCGCGCTCACCGCTGCACCACCACTCCGCGCGGCACTCACCTGCTGCTGAACTCTGGCTCGCAGGGAGTCGAGGTCATTGCAGACGCCCTGCACCTGGGCGGCGAGGGCTTCGGACGAGACGAGGGTGGGAGAGAAGGTCTCGAACTTTTTGGCCACCAGGTCGAACACCTCTCCCTGGTCCCGCAAGCATCGGGGGAGAACGGGAGGGGCGCGTTAAAAAAGAGGTTTGGTCGGGAGACTCGTGCTGTTACAACGAGCCAGTTGAGGTAATAATAAACGTGACTTTTAACCCCTCGCCAAACCTCCTACGCATTTCACAAGCAGTACTAATTGCATATCTTGCATTGCTAAAATTTCTCTTGATATGCAAATTATTTTGTCAAGGCGCTCTTCCTCCTCCCTCCCAGCTTAAATAGACGCTCCAAGCCTGGTGGTGTGTCATTCAGACTCTGTCGTCTCGACAGACCTGTTCTCCACCTGAGGACGGCTGCTTGCGTTGTGGCCGAAACGTCGTGAGAATTATTTTATTATGTTGTATTTTTATTATTTTATTATTTCCATTCTACGCGACTTTACCAAAAGAACCAAGAAGATGAATCCCTGCAGTCACGAAAGATTTAAATCGAAATAATAAAATATGTTTTATTTTGATTATTTTATTAAAATAATAAAAATAAAACATAGAAATTGTTGTTTATTTATTTATTATTTTATTATTCCCATTCTACGTGACTTTACCGAAAGAACCAAGAAGACCAGGTGAGGTGGTTCGGGCACCTTGGTCAGGATGCCGGCACCCCCCCCCCCACCGCGGTTAGACTCTCCCTGGAACTCTACCGGGCTGGCCAAGGACACGCTGCTGGCATCGGCTGGCCTAGAAACGCCTGGGAATTCCCTAGGAAAAGCTAGATTGGTCACGGGGTGAGTCAAATAAGGTGTGAATTGGTCTGTAATAAGTTAGCCAGTGATAAGGGGTTGACAGGTATGAGTGTGTGGGTGAGTGTGTGGGTGACTGGGTGAGTGAGTGTGTGGGGGAGTGAGTGTGTGGGGGAGTGAGTGTGTGGGGGAGTGAGTGGGGGAGTGAGTGTCTGGGTGAGTACTAGTGGTGAGTGTGGTGGTGGTGAGTGTGGTGGTGGTGAGTGTGTGGGTGAGTGTAGTAGTGGTGAATGTAGTAGTGGTGAGTGTAGTGGTGGTGAGTGTGGTGGTAAGTGTAGTGGTGAGTGTACTAGTGGTGAGTGTAGTAGTGGTGAGTGTAGTGGTGGTGATTGTGGTGGTAAGTGTAGTGGTGGTGAGTGTGGTGGTAAGTGTAGTGGTGAGTGTAGTGGTGGTGAGTGTAGTGGTGGTAAGTGTAGTGGTAAGTGTAGTGGTGGTGAGTGTAGTGGTGGTGAGTGTAGTGGTGGTGAGTGTAGTGGTGGTGAGTGTACTGGTGGTGAGTGTACTGGTGGTGAGTGTACTGGTGGTGAGTGTAGTGGTGGTGAGTGTAGTGGTGGTGAGTGTAGTGGTGGTGAGTGTGGTGGTGAGTGTGGTGGTGAGTGTAGTGGTGGTGAGTGTAGTGGTGGTGAGTGTAGTGGTGGTGAGTGTAGTGGTGGTGAGTGTAGTGGTGGTGAGTGTAGTGGTGGTGAGTGTAGTGGTGGTGAGTGTAGTGGTGGTGAGTGTACTGGTGGTGAGTGTACTGGTGGTGAGTGTACTGGTGGTGAGTGTAGTGGTGAGTGTACTAGTGGTGATTGTCTATTTGTTTGTGTTTCTCCCTTCTTACGGGTCGAGGGGGGTGTTTTAATCGAGTCGGTTTAGTTGAGGACGGAGATGCCAAGAGACTAAGGAAACTATGAGAAGTTAACAAATCACTTTAAACAATACACGATCAAATTATTTTTCATGAGAGACCCGGCTATCACTGTAGCACGACGCCTCACGGTCAACGTGAATAACAACGGAGACGAGATACTTTAACGACATTTTGTGTTAAAAAATATTTACCTGAGGGAGACCGAGTCACGGACCACACTCCCCCCCCCTCCTCCATAAATCTCTCGCCGGGTTCTCTGCACCCCGGCGAGGCGGCTGCATCTATCCGAGGCCGGTGAGTCCGATGACACTGACAGAGGCCTACTTATTTTTTTTTTTAAATATATATATTTTTGGAGGGGACATTAACAACGACAACAATGTTCCCACCTTGACCTCGTCGACGCGCCGGGAGAGTTTGCTGATTTTCGTCGATAAATCCTCCTTCTCCAGTTTTCCCGCCGACACGAGAACCTCGGTCACGAAGGAAGACATCTTTCAGGGCCCCCCTCCGTCCCGCCAACAGGGGGCGTGACGTCACCTCACCGTCGAGTAAACCTCATTTGCATACCGCGTGGATTACGTCACGGCACACGCTCCCGGCGAGTACGTACACTGCGTGCGTGACGTCACATCATCGTCGAGTACTGTATATCGACGATGATGTGGCGTACATCGTGTGTGATGTGATGATGTCACGCACGCAGTGCGACGTCACATTATCGTCGAGTATATCTCATTTGCATACCACCTCGATTACGTCACGCACACGCTCCCAACGCTGCGTTAAATGAACAATGTGACGTCACGTCATCACGACAACGTTCGCTTTTTTTAACGTGGGGTCGTGACGTCATCCAGGAGCAGCGAGCCGTGACGTCACCAGTACATCCCCAGAATTGGGTTCACATGGCAAGTTTGAGTGGTTTTTTTTATTTTATTAAAAAAAAATTCACTCTCATGCTCACATGCCTTTGGATTGCACCACTCTTCGGTATTACATTAACATGCTAATTTCTCACATTAACATCATGCTAATCTCTCACATTAACATAACCACTTCCGTGCCCTCTAATCTCTCACATTAACATCATGCTAATCTCTCACATTAACATATCCACTTCCGTGCCCTCTAATCTCTCACATTAACATCATGATAATCTCTCACATTAACATGCTAATCCCTCACATTAACATCATGCTAATTTCTCACATTAACATAACTAGCCCCGCCAATTTCTTTATGACCCTTGGGCTACACCCATTTCAAACCTTTTAAAACACATTCCTGCGGAGGGAGCTGGTAGGAACGTTGGGTTGCTCGGTCAATGGCCTGCAGGGTCAACGGCGGCGTGGTGTATTCCGCAAATATGCCCGACTGTGAGGGCGGGCACAAGCCGGCGTGAGTAGGTGAAACGTTGAGTTTTATAAGGGCACCATGGGGTGACCAGCCCCTCCCCACCCAGCCCCACCCCTCCCACCCCCCACCCTGCCCCACTCTCCCCACCCAGCCCCTCCCCACCCTCCCCTCTCCACTCAGCCCCACCCCTCCCATTTTTGTCATTACCTCCCGTGGCCACCAGTCCCTTCCCACTCACAACTGACTCCCCTGTCATTACCTCCCGTGGCCACCAGTCCCTTCCCACTCACAACTGACTCCCCTGTCATTACCTCCCGTGGCCACCAGTCCCTTCCCACTCACAACTGACTCCCCTGTCATTACCTCCCGTGGCCACCAGTCCCTTCACACTCACAACTGACTCCCCTGTCATTACCTCCCGTGGCCACCAGTCCTTTCACACTCACAACTGATACCCCTGTCATTACCTCCCGTGGCCACCAGTCCCTTCATACTCACAACTGACTCCCCTGTCATTACCTCCCGTGGCCACCAGTCCCTTCACACTCACAACTGACTCCCCTGTCATTACCTCCCGTGGCCACCAGTCCCTTCACACTCACAACTGACTCCCCTGTCATTACCTCCCGTGGCCACCAGTCCCTTCACACTCACAACTGACTCCCCTGTCATTACCTCCCGTGGCCACCAGTCACTTCACACTCACAACCGATACCCCTGTCATTACCTCCCGTGGCCACCAGTCCCTTCACACTCACAACTGACTCCCCTGTCATTACCTCCCGTGGCCACCAGTCACTTCACACTCACAACCGATACCCCTGTCATTACCTCCCGTGGCGACCAGTCCCTTCACACTCACAACTGACTCCCCCGTCATTACCTCCCGTGGCCACCAGTCCCTTCACACTCACAACTGACTCCCGTCACTACCTCCCGTGGCCACCAGTCCCTTCACACTCACAACTGACTCCCCTGTCATTACCTCCCGTGGCCACCAGTCCCTTCACACTCACAACTGACTCCCGTCACTACCTCCCGTGGCCACCAGTCCCTTCACACTCACAACTGACTCCCCTGTCATTACCTCCCGTGGCCACCAGTCCCTTCACACTCACAACTGACTCCCGTCACTACCTCCCGTGGCCACCAGTCCCTTCACACTCACAACTGACTCCCCTGTCATTACCTCCCGTGGCCACCAGTCCCTTCACACTCACAACTGACTCCCCTGTCATTACCTCCCGTGGCCACCAGTCACTTCACACTCACAACCGATACCCCTGTCATTACCTCCCGTGGCCACCAGTCCCTTCACACTCACAGCTGACTCCCCTGTCATTACCTCCCGTGGCGACCAGTCCCTTCACACTCACAACTGACTCCCCCGTCATTACCTCCCGTGGCCACCAGTCCCTTCACACTCACAACTGACTCCCCTATCATTACCTCCCGTGGCCACCAGTCCCTTCACACTCACAACTGACTCCCGTCACTACCTCCCGTGGCCACCAGTCCCTTCACACTCACAACTGACTCCCCTGTCATTACCTCCCGTGGCCACCAGTCCCTTCGCACTCACAACTGACTCCCCTGTCATTACCTCCCGTGGCCACCAGTCCCTTCACACTCACAACTGACTCCCGTCATTACCTCCCGTGGCCACCAGTCCCTTCACACTCACAACTGACTCCCCTGTCACTACCTCCCGTGGCCACCAGTCCCTTCGCACTCACAACTGACTCCCTTGTCATTACCTCCCGTGGCCACCAGTCCCTTCGCACTCACAACTGACTCCCGTCATTACCTCCCGTGGCCACCAGTCCCTTCGCGTTCACAGCTGACTCCCGTCACTACCTCCCGTGGCCAAGCCTGGGCTTAGGCTACCACGTGTCGGCGTCAGAAGCGAGTTGGCCCAGCACAAGCGGCGGCTCTTCGTCGCCGCGTGGACATTCACATCAGCGAGCCGAACGCTCGAAACAACGCGGACGGTCGATGGGACGCCCACAGACAACTCTATAGACTCCTGGAGTGGGGGGGGGGGTCCACGTTTATTGACGGAAATTCTCAAAACACGGAGGGGAAGAGGGGTGTTTGGGGGGGAGGGGGGGAAACCGAGCTGCCTTGGACCATCTCAGACAAAGACACCACCACAACCACGACGACAAATGACATCCCTCTACCCCCTTTCCTTCGTGCGGCCCGCCTGAAACGCTCTTCGATTGCGATGTTTGGGGAGCTACGCGCACTTTGAAATCGTCGTCCGGATTGAGAACTCATTTCTTTAGAGTTGCTTTTTGTGTTCAAGTTCCACCGTCCTTCCGCCCTCCCCCATCAACCGCGGTTGACCACGTAAGTACCCGGCGCTAAACTCAACGTACGTACGTACGTCCACCCACGGCCGCGACAATGAACGACAGATCAATGAGCACCGACCATCAGGCAAACTCCGGTCACTCTCGCAGCGGCGGCTTTCGGCCAACCCGTCGAACAAAGACGGTCAACGCGTCGCTTTCAGGGGCCCGTCTTGCGGGGTCCGTCTGGAACGCTCTTCAATTTGGACGTCGAGGAAGCCACAGGGAGGCTACGCGCGCTCTTAAATCATCGTCCAGATTGACGACTTATTTCTTTAAAACGGCTTTCCGTGTTTAAGTTGGTCGTCCAATGAGCAGTGGCTGGCCACGCAAGTTCCCGGCGCGAAATTTCAAAGTCCGTACGCACGTACGTACATCCACCTCCCCCGGGGACGAACGGCTTAAAGGTGGGAGCCGCACAGGGTCGACGAGTCTTAACCGATGACACATTCACAGCGGCGGGGGGCGGGGTGTGTGAGACACAAACCACCCACACGCACGTCGGAGAGAGGCGACGCGAGACGCGATGGAATGAAAGAACGGGGACACATTCACAGCAGCAGCAGTATCGTGTGCTGGTGGGTATCGGTGACACACACACCGCGTGAGTGTGTACACGGGGGGGGGGGGGGGTGTGAGGCACAAACCATCCACGCGAACGTCGGAGAGATGTGACGCGAGACGCGATGGAATGAACGGGGACACATTCACAGCAGCAGCAGTATCGCGCTGGTGGGTGTCACGATCCGCGTGCGGTGACACACACACCGCGTGAGTGTGTCACGCGGTGTGTGGGGGGGGGGGGGTCCTCAGCCTTCTCTTAGGGGGAGGGTGTGAAGCTCACATCTACACAATCGTAAAACGTGACTAAAATTTACTGCAGGCAAACGCACGATTGCAACATATACATATATTCAATTACCTTACTCTCACTTTATCATTTTTTTTCCTTCGTGTCCTCGTTATATATTCATCATCTTGATTTTCGTGGCGCAGGTCGGAACTGTGTTAGTTTTGCGCGCAAAGCGTTATGCAGTCTAAACCGTATCACTGTGTGCGTGACTGTGAAACCATTGTGGCTGTGTTTGTGTGCTCGTGTGTGAATGTGTATCTGTGAACATATATTTTAATGCGCGTGTGAATGTGTGTACGTGCCCATGTACACGTGTGTACGTGCGTGTGAATCTGTATAGACGTGCGTGTGTACATGTGTGTACTTGCGTGTGAATCTGTATAGACGTGCGTGTGTACGTGTGTACTTGCGTGTGAATCTGTGTGCGTGCGTGTGTACATGTGTGTACGTGCGTGTGAATCTGTATAGACGTGCATGTGTACATGTGCGTGCGTGCGAATCTGTGTGCGTGCGTGTGTACATGTGCGTGCGTGTGAATCTGTGTGCGTGCGTGTGTACATGTGCGTGCGTGCGAATCTGTGTGCGTGCGTGTGTACATGTGCGTACTTGCGTGTGAATCTGTATAGACGTGCATGTGTACATGTGCGTGCGTGCGAATCTGTGTGCGTGCGTGTGTACATGTGTGTACGTGCGTGTGAATCTGTATAGACGTGCATGTGTACATGTGCGTGCGTGCGAATCTGTGTGCGTGCGTGTGTACATGTGCGTGCGTGCGAATCTGTGTGCGTGCGTGTGTACATGTGCGTGCGTGCGAATCTGTGTGCGTGCGTGTGTACATGTGCGTGCGTGCGAATCTGTGTGCGTGCGTGTGTACATGTGCGTACGTGCGTGCTTAATCTTCTAAGCCACGGAAGGCTGTCTGCATGTCATCGTACAGCTTGGCATAATCCTCCTTGATCTTAGCCTCTCCTTCTTGTGGGTCCTGCAAAGACAAAAACAACAATCCCCCGTGTAGCCTTAACGGACCAGTCACAGCGAGATCAATGTCATCCAGCACTCACTCGCCTGTACACACGTGTACAACACACACAGACACGTGTACAACACACACACACACACGGGTACAACACACACAGACACGTGTACAACACACACAGACACGGGTACAACACACACAGACACGTGTACACACATATATACACATACAAAAGACAAAGATGCCCCGCATAGCCCGTAACAGGCCGCCTTTGTCTCCCCAGTGGCGATGTTCACACACCGCACCAGGTACTCATTTCAGGCTGAGACGACCTAGGGGAGGCCCAGGACCGGTTCAGATAACCGTCACTGGTGTTGGCTGTGAGCGAGAAATCGAACTCACACATTCTCACACACACACCACAACGATCCCCCATATAACCTTAACAGCCTGTTGGGACAAGTACTGTTAGCGAGCACATATTAAGGCCGGCACGGCACACGAGGGGGTGGGTGGCCAGCACCACGCCCGGCCGCCTTTGTCTCCCCAGTGGCGATGTTTACACACCGCACCAGGTACTCATTTCAGGCTGAGTCGACCTAGGGGAGGCCCAGGACCGGTTCAGATACTCGTCACTGGTGTTGGCCGTGAGCGGGAATCGAACCCGGGTCGCCAGGTTCATAGCGCAGCGTAGCGCTAACCACTGCACCACCGCTCCCCACACGGACACACACACACGGACGCACACACACACGGACGCACGGACGCACACACACACACACACGCACGCACGGACACACACACACACGGACGCATACACACACGGACGCACACACACACGGACGCACACACACACGGACGCACACACACACGCACGCAC
>NC_136339.1:4734952-4772452 GCF_964198595.1 Lampetra fluviatilis
GTGAGTGAGTGTGAGCGTGAGTGAGTGAGAGGAGTGAGTGTGAGTGAGCGAGAGTGAGTGAGTGAGCGAGAGTGAGCGAGTGAGTGAGTGTGAGTGAGCGAGAGTGAGTGAGCGAGAGTGAGCCAGAACGAGTGAGTGAATGAGTGAGTGTGAGTGAGCGAGAGTGAGTGAGCGAGAGTGAGCGAGAGTGAGCGAGAGTGAGTGAGTGAATGAGTGAGTGTGAGTGAGTGAGCGAGAGTGAGTGAGTGAGTGAAAAGTGAGTGTGAGTGAGTGAGCGAGAGTGAGTGAACGAGAGTGAGTGTGAGAGCGAGCGAGAGCGAGCGAGAGTGAGTGTGTGTGTGTGTGTGAGTGAGTGTGAGCGAGCGAGAGTGTATGAGTGAGTGAGTGAGTGGGTGAGTGAGTGAGAGAGTGGGTGAGTGAGAGAGTGGGTGAGTGAGTCGGTCAGTAAGAGTGAGTGAGCGAGAGAGCGAGTGTGTGAGCGAGCGAGCGAGTGTACGAGTGAGCGAGCGTGAGTGTACGAGTGAGCGAGTGTGAGTGAATGAGAGAGCGAGCGAGCGTGTGAGAGTGAGAGCGTGAGTGAGCGAGCGAGTGTGAGTGAGTGAGAGCGAGCGAGCGTGTGAGTGACAGCGAGTGAGCGAGTGTATGAGTGAGTGAGTGAGAGCGAGAGCGAGCGGGCGAGCGTGTGAGTGAGCGAGCGAGCGTGTGAGAGCGAGTGTGTGAGTGTGAGAGCGAGCGTGTGAGTGAGTGTGAGTGAGCGAGCGTGAGTGAGTGTGAGCGAGCGTGTGCCACCCACGCTCCCACGATGCTGACGCTGCCCTCGCGCTCCGGGTTGCCCAGGCACTTGACGCGCCCCGCACGCTCGTAGAAGGAGGCGAGACGGGCGCCCAGGTACGCCGGGTAGCCGCTGTCTGCTCGCACACACAGAGCCAAAGGTCCCCCGTGTAGCAGAGGTCGCAAACGGGTTTTGATTCCTTACCCGTACCCGCACCCGGCCGCACCAGGGTCACAAACGGGTACCCGTACCCGGCCGTACTCGTACCCTACCCGGCCGGGTATCAGGTAGGGTACGGGTATCGGGTAGGGTACGGGTATCGGGTACCCGATTGCCACCTCTGGGATGAAGCCATGTTGCAGGCGCTGGTGCGTTGATTCTAGGATCTTGAATTGTGAGAAGAGACAAGACGTTGGGAAATGAGTGACAAACGGTGACTCACCAGTGACTCACGGCCTACCCGTACCCGGCCGCACCAGGGTCGCAAACGGGTACCCGTTACCCGTACCCGGCCGGGTACCGGTAGCCGGGAATCGGGTAGGGTACGGGTATCGGGGGGTACCCGGTTGCGACCTCTGCCATGTAGCCTCTAACGCACCGTTGGGGCAAGTGCATTGAGTGAGCAGCTGGGAGTGAGTGTTTGCATTGGTTGGGGAGCGGTGGTGCAGTGGTTGGTGCTACGTTGCGCTACGAACCTGGCGAACCGAGTTCGATTCCCGCAGTCAGTGTGTGTGTGTGTTTGCGAGTGTGTGTTTGCGTGTGTGTTTGCGTGTTTGCGCGTGTGTGTGTGCGTGTGCGTGCGCGTGTGTGTTTGCGTGTGTGTTTTTTGCATGTGTGAGTGTGTGTATGTGTTTATGTGTGTGTGTGTGTGCGTGTGTGTGCGTGTGTGTTTGCGTGTGTGTGCGAGTGTGTGTATGTGTTTACGTGTGTGTGTGCATGTGCGCGTGTGTTTGCGTGTGTGTGTGTGTGCATGCGTGCGTGCGTGTGCGTGCGTGTATGTGTTTACGTGTGTGTGTGTGCGTGTTTACGTGCGTGTGCGTGCGTGTGTGTGCGTGTGTTTGCGTGTGTGTGCGTGTGTTTGCGTGTGTGTGCGTGTGTGTGCGTGTGCGTGTGTTTGCGTGTGTGTGCGTGTGCGTGTGTTTGCGTGTGTTTGCGTGTGTGTGCGTGTGCGTGCGTGCGTGTGCGTGCGTGTATGTGTTTACGTGTGCGTGCGTGTGCGTGTGTTTGCGTGCGTCACCGGCAGGCATCTCTGCGAGTCGTCCCGAAATCTCCCTCAAGGCTTCCGCCCAGCGGGACGTGGAGTCGGCCATCATGCTCACGTTGTAGCCCATGTCGCGGAAATACTCGGAGAGCGTGATGCCTACGCACGCACACACACGGACACACACGCAGACACACGGAGACGCACGCAGACACACGGACACACACGGACACACACGGAGACACACGCAGACACACGGACACACACGGAGACACACACGGAGACACACACGGAGACACACACGGAGACACACACGGACACACACACGGAGACACACACGGAGACAAACATAGACACACGGACACATACGGACAAACACGGACACACACGGACACGCACAGACACACACGGACACACACGGAGACACACGGAGACACAGACAGTCATGGAAGGCGCTGCTTGGTTAACAGCACTTGCCCCGGCGGTCTGGTGAAGGCTACCCGGGGCACCTTTGTGCGAGCGTCTCACCGGTGTAGATGGAGGCCTCTCGCGCCGCGACCGGCATGTTGGACGTGTTGGCCACCAGCGCCGTCCTCTTCATGATCGACTCCTCCTTGCCGTCCACCTCCATCGTCAACTACGGCAACAACAACATCGTCATCGTCATCAGCACAACCACCGTCGTCATCATCATCATCATCAGCACTACCATGGTCATCATCGGCACTGTCATCATCACTAGCATCGCTACCGTGGTCATCATCGGCACTGTTGTCATCGCTGGCATCGCGACCGTGGTCATCATCATCAGCACTACCATCATCACTAGCATCGCTACCGTGGTCATCATCAACATCATCATCATCATCACCACTACCATCATCATCATCACCACTACCATCATCATCATCACTACCATCATCATCATCACTACCATCATCATCATCACTACCATCGTCATCATTATCAGCACCATCATCATCACCACTACCATCATCATTATCACCACTACCATCGTCATCATCATCATCAGCACCATCATCATCATCACTACCATCGTCATCATCATCACTACCATCGTCATCATCACCACTACCATCATCATCACCAGTATCATCATCATCATCATCACCACTACCATCATCATCATCACCACTACCATCATCATCACCATCACCACTACCATCATCATCATCACCACTACCATCATCATCATCACCACTACCATCATCATCATCACCACTACCATCATCGTCACCATCACCACTACCATCATCATCATCACCACTACCATCATCATCACCATCACCACTACCATCATCATCATCACCACTACCATCGTCACCATCATCACTACCATCATCATCATCACCACTACCATCGTCGTCACCATCAGCACTACCACCGTCATCATTGCATCTCTGCAGTGTCGCCGTAATAAACCAAACCACCAACCCGACCAGCGTGAACCCCACCGACCCGGCAATTGTGAGCCTGCCGACCCGGTCATGGTGAGTGTCTGGCATAGCCATGACGGAACCACGGACCCGGCCACGGTGAGCCTCACCGACATGCCGTGGTGAGCCTCACCGACCCGGCAACGGTGAGCCCCCACCGGCACGCCGCTCACCTCGGGGAAGTCTCGCAGCACCTCGGACATCTCGTTCCCGCGCTCCCCGCAGCCCACGTAGATGATGACGTCGCTGTTGGAGAACTTGGAGAGCGACTGCGAGATCACCGTCTTGCCGCAGCCAAACGCGCCGGGGATCGCCGTGGTGCCGCCCTGCACGCAGCTGACACCGCCACCGCCACAACCACCGTTACATCAGCCACAATAACCGTTACATCAGCCACCATTGCATCAGCCACCACTACCAAAACCACCACGACCACCGCCACCAACCACAACAACCGTTACATCAGCCACAACAACCAAAACCACCACAACCACCGCCACCAACCACAACAACCACCATTGCATCAGCCACCAAAACCACCACAACCACCACCACCAACCATTACATCAACCACCATTGCATCAGCCACAACAACCAAAACCACAATCACCACCACCGTAATCACCACTGCAACAACTCCATCCATTACATCAACCACCACATCTATGGGTGACTATGGGCGACGAGGGGTGAGCGAGCGAGCGGGTGAGCGAGCGGGGCGAGCGAGCGTGCGAGCGAGCGTGTGAGCGAGCGGGTGACCGGGCGGGTGAGTGAGCGAGCGGGTGAGTGAGCGTGTGAGTGAGCGAGCGGGGCGAGCGTGCGAGCGAGCGTGTGAGCGAGCGTGTGAGCGAGCGGGTGAGCGGGCGGGTGAGTGAGCGAGCGTGTGAGCGGGCGAGTGAGTGAGCGAGCGGGTGAGTGAGCGTGTGAGCGAGCGTGTGAGCGAGCGTGTGAGCGAGTAAATGTGTCAGCGAGCGGTGTGAGCGAGTGGGTGAGCGAGCAAGCGGTTGAGCGAGCGGTTGAGCGAGCGTGTGAGCGAGCATGTGAGCGAGCGAGCGTGGCGTGCGAGCGAGCGAGCGTGTGAGCGAGCGGATGCGAGCGAGCGTGTGAGCGAGCGTGTGAGCGAGCGTGTGAGCGAGCGAGCGTGCGGGCGAGCGAAGCGAGCGTGTGAGCGAGCGAGCGAGCGTGTGAGCGAGCGTGTGAGCGAGCGAGCGTGCGGGCGAGCGAGCGTGTGAGCGAGCGAGCGAGCGGGGCGTACGGGAAGAGTGCGTCCAGCACGCGCTGCCCGGTGAGCAGGGGGTTGTTGGCGGGCAGCTTCTCGGCGACGGGGCGCACCTGGCGCACGGGCCACACCTGCACCATCGTGTGCTTCTCCTTGATGCCCTCAAACTCCAGCTCCAGCACCACGTCCTGCACACGGGGCGGGGCGGGGCAGGGGGGGGGAGAGAGTGGGGGGGGAGTGGGGGAGGGGATAGGGGGGGTAGTGGGGGGGGATACGGAGTAGTGGGGGGGGTAGTGGGGGAGGGGATAGGGGGGGGTAGTGGGGGGGGGGAGTAGTGGGGGAGTGGGGGAGGGGATACAGTAGGGAGAAGGGGGGGGGACATGGGGGGAAGGTAGGCGAGGAAAGGCCAATTAACCCCTTTTCCCAAAAATCTGTGAAGGCTATACGGGGGATCTTTGTCTCTGTGTGTGTGTATCTGTGCATGTGTGTGTGCCCGTGTGTTTGTGCGTGTGTGTGCACGTGCGTGTCCGTGCGTGTGTGCGTGCGTGTTTGTGTGTGTGCGCGCGTGTGTTTGTGTGTGTGCCCGTGTGTTTGTGTGTGTGCACGTGCGTGTGTGTATGTGTATGTGTGTGTATGTGCGTGTGTATGTGTGTGTGTGCGTGCGTCTCACGGAGGTGTCGTAGGAGCCGGCGGGGGCGATGTAGCTGACGGTGCCGCGAGCTCGAGGCGGCACCATGAGCCGGTGCTTGATGAGCGAGTTCTCAAACACCACGGCGTAGATGTCGCCTCCGGTCAGGTGACCTCCCACCTGCACCCACGCACACGCACACACACACACACGCACGCACACACGCACACGCACACACGCGCACACACACGCGCACACACACGCGCACACACACAAACACGCACGCACACACACACACACGCACGCACACGCACGCACGCACACGCGCACACACACACACGCACACACGCACACGCACGCACACACACGCACGCACACGCACACATGCACACACACGCACCACCATCACCACAAACATTCCCTGTGCAGCCTTAACACAGACTGCAGGGGCAAGTGCTGTTAGCGAGTAGCAGCACCTACGAAGTCCGGCACGGCACACGAGGGGGTGGGTGGCCAACACCACGCCGGCCGCATTTGTCTTTACTACGCACCGCACCAGGTACTCATAGGGGAGGCTTAGGATCGGTTCAAATTATAGTGCCCACTCACCCACTCACTCACCCACCCACCCGCTCGCTCCTCACCCACTCACACCACCCACCCGCCCACACCACTCACCCACCCGCCCACCCACTCACCCACCCACCCACTCACTCACCCACCCACCCCGCTCGCTCCTCACCCACTCACCCACCCGCCCACCCACCCACTCACTCACCCGCCCGCTCCTCACCCACTCACTCACCCCGCCCACTCTCCCGCTCACCCACCCACCCGCCCACCCACTCACCCACCCGCCCCACCCACTCACCCACCCGCCCACCCACTCACCCACCCACCCACTCACTCACCCACCCACCCGCTCGCTCCTCACCCACTCACCCACCCGCCCACCCACCCACTCACTCACCCGCCCGCTCCTCACCCACTCACCCGCCCACTCTCCCGCTCACCCACCCACCCGCCCACCCACTCACCCACCCGCCCACCCACTCACCCACCCACCCACTCACTCACCCACCCACCCGCTCGCTCCTCACCCACTCACCCACCCGCCCACCCACCCACTCACTCACCCGCCCGCTCCTCACCCACTCACTCACCCGCCCACTCTCCCGCTCACCCACCCACCCGCCCACCCACTCACCCACCCGCCCACCCACTCACCCACCCACCCCACTCACTCACCCACCCACCCGCTCGCTCCTCACCCACTCACCCACCCGCCCACCCACCCACTCACTCACCCGCCCGCTCCTCACCCACTCACTCACCCGCCCCACTCTCCCGCTCACCCACCACCCACCCGCCCACCCACTCACCCACCCGCCCACCCACTCACCCACCCACCCACTCACTCACCCACCCACCCGCTCGCTCCTCACCCACTCACCCACCCGCCCTCCCGCCCACTCACCCACTCGCCCACCCACTGACTCAACCGCCCACCCACTCACCCGCCCACTCTCCCACCCACCCACTCACTCACCTACCCACCCGCTCGCTCCTCACCCACTCACCCACCCACCCGCCCACTCACCCACCCACCCACTCGCCCGCCCACCCACTCGCCCGCCCACCCACCCACTCACCCCGCCCACCCACTCACCCGCCCACCCACTCACTCACTCACCCCACCCACCCACTCACCCACCCACTCTCTCACCCACCCACCCACTCTCTCCTCACCCACTCACCCACCCATCCACCTGCCCACTCTCTCACCCACCTGCCCACCCTCTCACTCAGCCACCCACCCACCCACTCCCTCACCCACCCACTAACCCACCCACCCACTCTCTCACCCACCTGCCCACCCTCTCACTTAGCCACCTACCCACTCCCTCACCCACCCACCTACCCACTCCCTCACCCACCCACCCACTCTCTCTTTCATCCACCCACCCTCTCATCCGCTCGCTCACCCACCCACCCACTAACCCACCCACCCACTACCTCACCCACCCACTCACACACTCTCTCACCCACCCAGCCACTCCCTCACCCACCCACCCACCCACCCACTCCCTCACCCACCCACCCACTCACCCACTCACTCACTAACCCACCCACTCACTCACCCACCCACCCACTCACTCACTCCCTCACCCACCCACCCACCCACTCACTCACTCCCTCACCCACCCACCCACCCACTAACCCACCCACCCTCTCACCCACCCACCCTCTCACCCACCCACCCGCATGTTCTTCTCGGGCTTGAACTCCCACTTCTTGTCTGCGCTGAGTGCGCTGACGTTCACTCCGCGGGGGATGTAGATGCTCTTGCTCAGCTCGGCGATGTCCTGCAGGGGCCGCTGGATGCCGTCGAAGATGGAGTTCATGACCCCGGGTCCCAGCTCCACGGACAGCGGCTTGCCCGTGCGCAGCACCGGGGTCGCCCACCGTCACGCCCGCTGCCAGCGCCGTCAAGGGCACAACCGCTCGGCGACGACAACCGCAACCACGGCAACAACCGCAACCACGGCAACAACCGCAAACAACAACCGCAACAACAACAACCGCAACGACAACAACCACAACAACCGTAACGACAACAACCACAATGACAACAACCACAACAACCACAATGACAACAATCACAACAACCACAACGACAACAACCACAACGACTACCGCAACAACCACAACGACTACCGCAACAACCACAACGACAACAACCACAACGACTACCCGCAACAACCCACAACGACTACCGTAACAACTGCAACGACAACAACAACGACGAAAACAACAACAACAATCACAAGGACAACAACAACAATCTCAAAGACAACAAAACCTGCAAAAACAACAACCGCAACGACAACAACCAGAACATATATGTACGTGCGTGTGCGTGCGTGAGTGTATGTGCGTGTGCGTGCGTGCGTGTGTGCGTGTACGTGCGTGTGTGTACGTGCGTGTGTACGTGCGTGTACGTGCGTGTGTGTGTACGTGTGTGCGTGCGTGTACGTACGTGCGTGTGCGTGTACGTGCGTGTGTGTGCGTGCGTGTACGGGGTGCGTGCGTGTACGTGCGTGTGCGTGCGTGTACAGTGCGTGTGCGTACGTGCGTGCGTGTACGTGCGTGTGCGTGCGTGTGCGTGCGTGTGTGTACGTGCGTGAGTGTACGGTGCGTGCGTGCGTGTGTACGTGCGTGCGTGTACGTGCGTGTACGTGTGTGTACGTGCGTGCGTGTACGTGCGTGTGCGTGTACGTGTGTGTGCGTGTGTAACGTGTGTGTGTGCGTGTGTGTGCGTGTGCGTGTACGTGCGTGTACGTGCGTGTGCGTGCGCGAGCGTGCGTGTGCGTGTGTACGTGCGTGCGTGTACGTGTGTACGTGCGTGTACGTGCGTGCGCGTGCGTGCACGTGAGTGTACGTGCGTGTGTGTACGTGTGTGTACGTGTGTGTACGTGCGTGCGCGTGCGTGTACGTGCGTGTACGTGTGTGTACGTGCGTGCGCGTGCGTGTGTGTACGTACGTGTGTGTACGTGCGTGCGCGTGCGTGTGTGTACGTGCGTGCGTGTACGTGTGCGTGTACGTGCGTGCACGTGCGTGCGTGCGTGTACGTGTGGTGTAAGAGAGGATACAGGTCTCCTCGTACACCTGTATGGTGGCCATCTCCCCCTCCAGGCGGATGATCTCCCCCACCAGCTCGCTGTGCCCCACGCGCACCAACTCGTACATCGCCGCTCCAGACATACTCGACGCAGTCACCACTGGGCGGGGGGGGGGGGCACGAGGGGGGGGGGCACGAGGGGGGGGGGCACGGGGCATGGGGGGGGAGGGAACAGAGGGGTGAGGGGGCATGGGGGGGGGCATGGGGAGGGAGGGTACGAGGGGGGGGTCACGGGGAGGGCAGAGAGAAGGGGTCACGGAGGGAGGGCAGGGGGGGGGCATGGGGGTGGAGGGGGGGCACGGGGAGGAGGGAATGGGGGGGGGGCACGGGGCATGGGGGAGGGAGGGCACAGAGGGGGGAGGGCACGGGGAGGGCAGAGAGAGGGGGTCACGGGGGGAGGGCAGGGGGGGGCATGGGGGGGGAGGGCACGTGGGGGGGGCACGTGGGGGGGGGCACAAAGAGGGGGTCACGGGGGGGAGGGGCACGGGGGGGGGGCATGGGGAGGGGCACAGAGGGGGGGGGGTCAAGGTGAATGGTGTATGAACCAATCCTGACCCCTCCCTTCCACCCCTGTGATCAGTGGTTGTTGTGGTCGCTGTTGTTGTGGTTTTGTTATCGTGGTTATGGTTGTGGTGGTTGTGGTTGTTATAGCTGTGGTGGTTGTTGTTGTGGTGGTGGTTGTTGTGGTTATGGTGGTTGGGTTGTGGTGGTGGTGGTTGTTGTGGTTATTATGGTGCTTGTTGTGGTGGTTGGGTTGTGGTTGTTGTTATAGTTGTGGTGGTTGTTGTGGTGGTTGTTGTTGTTATAGTTGTGGTGGTTGTTGTTATAGTTGTGGTGGTTGTGGTGGTTGTTGTGTTTATTATGGTGGTTGTTGTTGTGGTTGCCGTGGTGGTTGGGTTGTGGTTGTTGTTATAGTTGTGGTGGTTGTTGTTATAGTTGTGGTGGTTGTTGTTATAGTTGTGGTGGTTGTTGTTATAGTTGTGGTTGTTGTGGTGGTTGTGGTGGTTGTTGTTATAGTTGTGGTGGTTGTTGTTATAGTTGTGGTGGTTGTTATAGTTGTGGTGGTTGTTGTTATAGTTGTGGTGGTTGCTGCGGTGTTATAGTTGTGGTTGTTGTTGTTATAGTTGTTGTAGTTGCCGTGGTGGTCTGGTTGTGGTGGTTGTTGTGGTGGTTGTTGTGGTTGTTGTTATAGTTGTTGTGGTTGTTGTTATAGTTGTTGTGGTTGCCGTGGTGGTCTGGTTGTGGTGGTTGTTGTGGTTGTTGTTCTAGTTGTTGTTATAGTTGTTGTGGTTGCCGTGGTGGTCTGGTTGTGGTGGTTGTGGTGCTCACCGGGGCCGGACACGGCGTACACGAACCCGTAGGCGCTCTCCTTCTCCTCGTCGCGGATCTTGGCCAACTTGGAGAAGTCCATGGCGGCGGCGGCGGCGGCGGGTTCCCTGCAAGGCACCCACATCAACAACGTCGTCAGCGCCACCACCCTCACCACCCTCACCACCCTCACCACCCTCGCCACCCTCACTACCATCCACCACCCTCGCCACCACCATCACCACCCTCACCACCCTCGCCACCATCATCACCCTCGCCACCACCAACACCACCACTAGCACCACCCTCACCACCACCAACACCACCATCACCACCCTCACCACCCTCGCCACCATCATCACCCTCGCCACCACCAACACCACCAACACCACCCTCATCACCCTCGCCACCACCACCCTCACCACCCTCGCCACCACCAACACCACCCTCACCACCCTCGCCACCCTCACTACCATCCACCACCCTCGCCACCACCAACACCACCCTCGCCACCATCATCACCCTCGCCACCATCACCACCCTCGCCACCCTCGCCACCATCATCACCCTCGCCGCCACCAACACCACCCTCGCCACCGACACCACCACCATCACCACCCTCACCACCCTCATCACCCTCGCCACCACCACCAACACCACCACTCTCATCACCCTCACCACCCTCACCACCACCCTCATCACCCTCACCACCACCAACACCACCCTCACCACCCTCGCCACCACCAACACCACCACTAGCACCACCACCCTCGCCACCGACACCACCACCCTCACCACCCTCACCACCACTAGCACCACCACCCTCACCACCCTCACCACCCCACTAGCACGACCACTCTCATCACCCTCACCACCACTAGCACCACCACCCTCACCACCAACACTGGCACCACCACCCTCACCACCAACACCAACACTGGCACCACCACCCCCACCACCCTCATCACCCTCATCACCCTCATCACCCTCGCCACCACCGCCACCCTCGCCACTGACACCACCACCATCACCATCCACCACCCTCGCCACCATCGCCACCCTCGCCACCACCACTGACACCACCACTCTCATCACCCTCATCACCACCGACACCCTCGCCACTGACAACACCACCCTCACCACCCTCATCACCCTCGCCACCACCAACACCACCACTAGCACCACCACCCTCGCCACCGACACCACCACCCTCACCACCACCCTCACCACCATCATCACCACCACCCTCATCACCACCGATACCACCACCCTTACCACCACTGACACCACCATCACCACCACCATCACCACCACCAATACCACCACCCTCAACACTATCACCACCATCCCCACCACCCTCACCACAACCACCAATACCACCACAACCACCACTACCAATACCACCACCACCACAAACATTCCCCGTGTAGCCTTCACACACTGTAGGGGCAAGTGCTGTTAGCGAGTAGCACCTATGAAGGCCGGCACGGCACACGAGGGGGGTGGGTGGCCAGCACCACGCCCCGGCCGCCTTTGTCTCCCCAGTGGCGATGTTGACTACACACCGCTACACCGGGTACTCATTTGAGGCCAAGACGACCTAGGGGAGGCCCAGGACCGGCGTTCGTTGTGGCCACCGGTTCCAAAGCGCGGCATGACGTTAACCTCTGCGCCACCACCACCATGACAACATCTCCCCTCGGTGAGTTTAAAAAAAAACATCACTCACCAATAACCGTCAAGTTAATTAATAACCTGATCATCCTGGCAGAGAGTCACGTGGTACCTGGACCCAAGACAGAAGTTTCACATCAGCAGGAGGGAACTTCGTGTCTCGTTTTACAACAACACCCCCCGGCCACCCCCCGTTGCGCAAACGGCTTCCTAATAACCGCACGAGACTGTTCGCAGATGGCCGTGTCAGAGACGCTGAGCTGGCAAAATGAAAGATTATGTTCGAGACCTGGGTCTGGGTGTCTTTCACGCTCTCTAAAGAGGGTTCATAATGGCCGTGTCGGAGACAGTGAGTTGGCAGAACTGAGATGCTAGGGTTCGAGACCTGGGCCTGGGTGTCTTTCACTATCTCTAAGAGGGTTCATAACGGCCTTGTCCGAGACAGTGAGGTGGCAAAATGAAAGATTATGTTCGAGACCTGGGTCTGGGTGTCTTTCACCATCTCTAACGAGGGTTCATAATGGCCGTGTCGGGGACAGTGAGCTGGCAAAATGAAGATAATGTTCGAGACCTGGGCCTGGGTGTCTTTCACTCTCTCTAAGAGGGTTCATAATGGCCGTGTGTCGGAGACACTGACCCAGCACAACCCAGAATATGAATATCTATGTGTACTGGAGGAATGCGATGAGTGCTAAAGCTCTGTGTTTGCAGACCTCCAGTACAACTGAGAAGCATAGGTTCGAGACCTGAGTCTGGGTGTCGTTCACGCTCTCTAAGAGGGTTCATAACGGCCTTGTTGGAGATGCTGAGCCGGCAAAACCGAGATGAATAGGTTCCCCGGGTCTGGGTGTCTGTCTCTCTCTCTCGCTCTCATTCAGGGGGTTCGCAATGATGCTCTGCTAACCCAACAAGGTTCCTTGAACGTGCTCGACACCGCTGATGAGAGACACAAAGCCCCCCGAAACCGTCTTCTTGGTTCTTTCGGTAAAGTCACGTAGAAGGGAAGTAATAAAATAATAAAAATAAAACATAATAAAATAATTCTCACGACGTTTCGGCTACAACGCAAGCAGCCGTCCTCAGGTGGAGAACAGGTCTGTCGAGACGACAGCGTCTGAATGACACACCCCAGGCTTGGAGCGTCTATTTAAGCTGGGAGGGAGGAGGAAGAGCGCCTTGACAAAATTATTTGCATATCAAGAGGAATTTAGCATATTTATGGGAAATGCAGATATGCGATGAGTACTACTTGTGAAATGCGTAGGAGGTTTGGCGAGGGGTTTAAAGTCATGTTTAGCCCGTGCATTATTATTTTATTATTTCCCTTCTACGTGATGACTTTACCGAAAGAACCAAGAAGATGAATCCCTGCAGTCACGAAAACTTTAAATCGAAAATTCCCCCGAAACTTGCCCAAAGTTTTGTGCTTTCTGAATCAAACCCCGCTGCGTAACAACAGCGGTGCGGGGAGTCGCCGGGCTGGATGGCCACGAGGCAGATGTTGTTAATGACACACGGAGACAGACGCAGAGAGGGAGTTCAGCCCTTGGCAGGGCCAGGTGCCTAGTCAACTCGTGCCGCACAGGGGCAGCTGCCACTGGGCGTGCCCCCTACACATGGAGACGCAGAGCGGCAGTTCAGCCCTTGGCAGGGCCAGGCCCCGAGTCAAAAGATTGAACTTTGTTGACGCAGGAATGCTGAGGTGTGCGAAGGTGGGAGGGGCGGGAGGGGGGGGTGGGTTGTGGAGAGGGGGGGGGGTGGAGGGGGGAAGAAGGAGTGGGGGGGGGGGGTCGGTGTGGGGGAGAGGGGGCAGGAGTGGGTGTGTGTGGGGAGTAGTGGGGGGGTGTGGGGGGGAGGGGGGGCGTGGGGGGGGAAGGGGGGAGGGAGGTGTGGGTGAGGCAGGGGGGAGGGGGGGTGGGTTGTGGGGAGGGGGGAGAGGGGGTTGGAGGGGCGAAGGAGGAGTGGGGGGGGGTGAGGCGGGGGGGGGGAAGGTGGAAGGGGGGTGTGGGTGGGGCAGGAGGGAGGAGGGGGGGGGGCAGGGGGATGGGAGGATGAGGGGGGGGGGCTGCATGTGCCTGTGTGTGTGTGGGGGGAGGGGTGGTGGCTGTTGACGTAAACACGCCTCTCTCCCGCCCGGGCCCGGCTAGACCCGGCTGTAGGTGGTGCTCCCCCCCCATGCACCAGCACCACCCAGATCGCCGGCTCTCCCCCCCCCCCCACACCCCCAACACGCAGCGGCAGTGGCGGCGGCAGCAGCAGCAGCCAGAGGCAAGGAGACCTTGACAGTCAGTCACGGAGCGGCGACACCAACGCACTCGCTCACCCCGCCCACCGCTCACACCACCCGCTCACCGCTCACCCTGCCCACCCGCTCACCCGCCGCTCACCCGTCGCTCACACGCTCACCCGCTCACCCGCCACTCACCCGCTCACACCCGCTCACCCGCTGCTCACCCACCACTCACCGCTCGCCCACCACTCACCGCTCACCCGCCGTTCACCCACCACTCACCGCTCACCCGCCGCTCACCGCTCACCCGCCGCTCACCCTGCCCACCCGCTCACCCCACCGTTCACCCACCACTCACCCGCTCAGTGTGTGGCATTGGGTGGCACTGGGTGGTGGCACTGAGTGGCACTGAGTGACAGTGTGTGACATTGCGTGGCTCTCGACGTCAGACCGGTGGCCGTGTCGTTGTTCGCGACGCGGGGTTTTGGTGGTCACTCTGCGTGCACTTGCCCCAACAGCCTGTCGAAGGCTACATGGGGGACCTGTGCCTCTGTGTCCGTGCGTCTTTGTAATGCGGGTTATGCGTGTGTGCGTGTGTGCGTGTGTGCGTGTGCGCGTGTGCGCGTGATTGCGTGTGTGCGTGTGTGCGTGTGTGCGCCTGTGTGCGTGATTGCGTGTGTGCGTGTGCGCGTGATTGCGTGAGTGCGTGTGTGCGTGTGTGCGTGTGCGCGTGTGCGCGTGTGCGTGTGCGCGTGTGCGTGCGTGTGTGCGTGTGTGTGTGCGTGTGCGTGTGTGCGTGTGCACGTGTGTGTGCGTGTGTGCGTGTGCGCGCGTGTGTGCGTGTGTGTGCGTGTGTGCGTGTGCGTGTGCGCGTGATTGCGTGTGTGTGCGTGTGTGCGCGTGTGCACGTGTGTGTGTGCGTGTGTGCGTGTGTGCGCGTGTGCACGTGTGTGTGTGCGTGTGTGTGTGTGTGTGCGCGCGTGTGCGCGTGTGCACGTACCGGTGTGGAGTTGTTGGATATCACAGCAAAGTCCAGACCTACGCGGAGAGACACGCGCGTGCAGGTTATACTCGCGCGCAAAGACAAAGATCCCCCGTGTAGCCGCGACAGACTGTTGGGGCAAGTGCTGCTTACAGCAAGCAGTGCCTATGAAGGCCGGCACGGCGCACACGAAGGGCGGGTGGCCAGCGCCACGCCCGGCCGCCTTTGTCTCCCGAGTGCTGATGTTTACTGGAAACAGCATTCACGGCCGAACATTAAACAATCGGCGCTGATGCGCAGACACTAATAGCGGCAACACAAAATTAAAGACAAAGGCCACCCGTATAACCTGAACAGACTCTGAGGGCAAGTGCTGCAAGCGAGCAGCGTCTATGAAGGCCGGCACGGCACACGAGGTGGTGGTGTGGCCAGCACCACGCCCATAGAGACATACACACACTCGCTCACCCACTCGCTCACTCACCCACTCGCTCACCCACTCGCTCACTCACTCACTCACTCACCCACTCACTCACTCACCCACTCACTCACTCACCCACTCACTCACCCGCTCACTCACCCACTCGCTCACCCACTCACTCACCCACTCACCCACTCACCCACTCGCTCACCCACTCACTCACTCACCCACTCACCCACTCGCTCACCCACTCACTCACCCACTCGCTCACCCACCCACTCACCCACTCGCTCACCCACTCACTCACCCACTCGCTCACCCACTCACCCACCCGCTCACCCACCCGCTCACCCACTCGCTCACCCACTCACTCACCCACTCACTCACCCACTCACTCACCCACTCGCTCACCCACTCACTCACCCACTCACTCACCCACTTCCCCACACACTCACTCACCCACTCACTCACCCACTCACTCACCCACTCACTCACCCACTTCCCCACACACTCCCTCACCTACTCACTCACTCACTCAATCACACACTCACCCACTCACTCACCCACTAACTCACCCACTTCCCCACACACTCACTCACCCCACGCACTCACCCACTTCCCCACACACTCACTCACACACTCGGTCACCCACTCACTCACCCACCCATTCACTCACCCACTTACTCACTCACTGATCGACTCACCCACTCACCCACCCATTCACTCACCCACTCACTCACTCACACACTCACCCACTCACTCACCCACTTCCCCACCCACTCGCTCACCCCTCCGTACACACACTCACCTATCACTCGTTCGCCAACACACTCACGCATACCTGTCAAACCCTTATCAGTGCCCTACCTTATTACAGACCCATTCAGACCTTAATGGTCACCCCGTGCCCTTATAAATATCAATGTTCATCATACAAGTCTCATCGCGAGGGAGAAACACAAACAAAAGACACGTGTGGACCTGAAACCACAATTCCCCGTACAAGAATACGGGGTAAACCGTGTGGGTTGACACGGTGGTGTCACTCACTCACCAACTAATCCGCTCACCCGTTCGTGCATTCACTTACCCAACCACACATTAATCCACTCACTCACCCACTCACTCACTCACCTTCTCCCACCCACTGACTCATTCATTCACTCCATCACCAAAGCCAATCACTCACCCACTCACTCAACCACACACTCACTTATTAACCCACTACCTGCAGTTAGCACTGTTGGCTACATACGGTGTGAAAGAAGTTCAACATACATCCACACTCATGGACCACTCACAAGCCCACTTACTCACCCAACTCATGAATATGCTCACCCACCCACGACTCGCTCACTCAGCCACCATCAACTCCTCATTCATCCACCTGCTCGCTCATTCACCCACTCACTCACTCATCCACAAACTCGCCTACTTACTCATCCACCCATCGACTGACTTGCTCACTCAACCACTACCAACTCCTCATTCACCCACTTACTAACATACCCACTGACTCACTCACCCACTCACTCACTCATCCACAAACTCGCCTACTTACTCACCCACCTGCTTGCTCATTCACCCACTCACTCACTCACATATTCACCCAATCACTCATCCACGCACTCACCTACTGACTCATTCACCCATCGACTGACTCGCTCACTCAACCACTACCAACTCCTCATTCACCCACTTACTAACACACTCACCCACTCACTCACTCACTCATCCACAAACTCACCTACTCACTCAATCACCCACTCACTCATTCACTCACATATTCACCCAATCACTCATCCACCCACTCACCTACTCACTCAATCACCCACTCACTCACTCACATATTCACCCAATCACTCATCCACCCACTCACCTACCCACTCACTCACCCACTCACTCACTCACATATTCACCCAATCACTCATCCACCCACTCACCTACCCACTCATTCACCCACTCACTCACTCACATATTCACCCAATCACTCATCCACCCACTCACCTATCCACCCACTCACCTACTCACTCATTCACCCATCGACTGACTCGTTCACTCACCCACTACACACTCCTAATTCATCCACTTACTCGCTAACATATTCACCCACTCACTCACTCATCCACACATTCACCTACTCAGTCACTCACCCACCTGCTCGCTCATTCACCCACTCACTCACTCACATATTCACCCAATCACTCACTCACATATTCACCCAATCACCCATCCACCCACTCACCTACTCACTCATTCGCCCACCATCAACTCCACATTCATCACTCGCAACTCGATTAGCGCCGTTGGCAAAGTACGGTGCGAAACAAATTAAAAACACACTCGCTCACACACCGACCCACGTACTCGCTCACCCACACGGCCACTCACCTTGCTCCTGTGAACCACTTGATCACACACACACACACACGCAGAGAACTCTCGCAAACTCCCAGCTCTCAGCCTCCCCGCGACTTCTGAGTCGCAAGCAACTCCTCTGACTTGTGAGCTATCCCCCCACTTCCCGTGTCTCCCCCTCCCTCGCCCGCTCCACGTCTATGCCAGGCAGCAGCAGCAGAGGCCGGATCTCCCCGGGTGAGCGAGGGGAGCGAGAGAGGACCGGCACGGACCGGCAACGAGAAGAAGACAACGTGCCCTTGCCAGCGTGTTTACACAACCACAGCGGAGGCATTGTGGCCGGCTCTGGCTCCGCTCGGTCACTCACTCACTCACTCGTTCACTCACTCAGTGAGCGAGTCAGGAGATCAACCCTCTGCACGCCATTCTTCATTCATTCTCACTCACTCACCTGTTAAATCAGTTCACTTACTCACTCAGGAGTTCAACCTTTGCACGCCATTCTTCATTCATTTTACCGATAACCAACTCACTCATTCGCTTACTTTGCAAGCCAAACTTCATTAATTCTACCGATAATCCATCATCAGGTGTGAAATCCACAGCAAGAACATTTGAAAATTTGAAAATTTCTTGCTGTGGATTTCACACCTGAAGACGATTGCTTGTGTTGCAGTCCAAACGTCGTGCCCGTACCCTACCCGTACCCGGCCGGGTACGGGTAGGGTACGGGTACGGCCGGGTACGGGTACCCGTTTGCGACCCTGGTGCGGCCGGGTACGGGTACGGAATCAAAACACGTTTGCGACCTCTGACAAATGGTGGAAAGCCCGCAGCCATCATCATCAGCGTGCTGCTGTTACAATCTCCCAATGGTTTTCGACGATGTGGCAACTCTCGCTCACACACTGGTGATGTCTTAGCGGCCAAGTGGCATCCCCGCTCCCCCCACCCCCTCCTCTAAAAATGAGTGAAGATCACCACCCCCTGAGCATGCTTGTGTTGCAGTCGAAACGTCGTGAGAATTTTAATTGTTTTGTATTTTTATTATTTTATTATTTCCCTTCTAACGTGACTTGATTTCACACCTGATGACGATTGCTTGTGTTGCAGTCGAAACGTCGTGAGAATTTGTATTGTTTTGTATTTTTATTAATTAATTATTTACCCACTACGTGACTTTACCGAAAGAACCAAGAAAACGTTTAACTTCTTTCGCACCGTACGTAGCCAACCGCACTATACAGAAAATGGTTCTATAGAAATTAGTTTTCAATGTGGATGATTTAAAGGAACGCTCCAGACGGCCATCTGAAAGTGCACGATGCAGTGAGCATCTTGCAGAGAGGGAGAGATAAGGGAGACTCAGTCTGGCTCTATGAACGTCAAATATTAACACTGAACCTCTCATTATGCTAAGGGTGCCTGAGTCTGGTTGTATGAGTCTGTCTGGGTCTATGAATGGAACGCTAAACGAGCCCAAGTCTGGTTCTCAGGGCCTCAGTCTGGCTCCACGAGCCTCAGTCTGGCTCTATGAACGCCAGATATCAACACTGAACCCAAGAACGCTAAACGAGCCTCAGTCTGGCTCCGTGAGCCTCAGTCTGGCTCCGTGAGCCTCAGACTGGCTCTATAAACGTCAGGCATTTACACTGAACCCTGAGAATGCTAATGGAGCCTTAGGCTGGCTCTATGAGCCCGGGGCATCGCCCGTATTTGAGGTCAGATCCGGCTAAATCCAACATCACCGGCAATGCACACAAGCAGGTAAACCAGAATCACCACCATCGACATCACCACAATTGACATCAACATCACCACAATCACCATCAACATCACCACAATCACCATCATCATCAACATCACCATCAACATCTTCATCAACATCATCATCAACATCACCATCATCATCACCACCGACATCACCACAATCACCATCAACACCAAGTCACCAACATCGTCACCACAATCATCATCACCACCATCAACATCATCACCATCACCACAATCACCATCGACACCATCACCAAAATCGCCATGGCTATCTGCGTGATGAGTATATGGCTCTCTGTGTGATGAGTCTGGGTGGGGAGGGTGGGAAGGGGCTGGGTGGGGAGGGTGGGTAGGGGCTGGGTGGGGAGAGTGGGGCAGGGTGGGGGGTGGGAGGGGTGGGGCTGGGTGGGGAGGGGCTGGTCACCCCGTGGTGCCCTTATAAAACTCAACGTTTCACCTACTCACGCCGGCTTGTGCCCGCCCTCACAGTCGGGCATATTTGCGGAATACACCACGCCGCCGTTGACCCTGCAGGCCATTGACCGAGCAACCCAACGTGTTCCTACCAGCTCCCTCCGCAGGACAATGTGTTTAATGTCAGAGACTGAGAGAGAGGGCGTGAAGGGAGTGTTGTGGGGGAGCGGTGGCACATCGGTTAGCGACGTTGCGTCTATGAGCCCGGCCACCCAAGATTCGACCCCTTCTCTCTCCCGCTCACGGCCACCATCAGTGGCGAGTCTCTTAACCGAAGTATCCCAGCCTGACGTCAACTTCAATTGCAGCAAACGCCTCCATTCACCGGCGCGGTGAGGTATGGTCAAACGAGTATCCAACTCTCCCCCCCCACCCCCTCACACACACACGAAGCAAGACTTTAAATCCAGCAGTGGATTGGTAATGACCGATGACGATTTGATTTTATACAAAAAATATAATTTTTGACCTCACGGTGGCGAGACAGAGAGGAGAGACGTAAAGCAGAGGTCGCAATCGGGTATACCCCCCGATACCCGTACCCTACCCGATACCCGGCTACGCGTACCCGGGTACGGGTACCCGTTTGCGACCCTGGTGCGGCCGGGTACGGGTACGGGTAGGCCGTGAGTCACTGGTGAGTCACCGTTTGTCACTCATTTCCCAAAGTCTTGTCTCTTCTCACAATTCAAGTTTCTTAGAATCAACCCACCCACGCCTGCAACATGGCTTCATCCCAGAGGTCGCAATCAGGTACCCGATACCCTTACCCGGCCGGGTACGGTACGGGTACGGCCGGGTACCCGTTTGCGACCCTGGTGCGGCCGGGTACGGGTAAGGAATCAAAACCCGTTTGCGACATCTGCTTGATAATGACCTCTGACGATTTTATTTTATAACAAAAAAATATATTTGACCTCACGGTGGCGAGGCAGAGGGGAGAGCCGTGAGGGTTTTGCGTGGGGGAGCGGTGGCGCATCGGTTAGCGACGCTGCGTCTCCGAGCCCGGCCACACACGGATTCGACTGGCCCCCTTCCACCCCCACCCCCTCTCTCTCTCTCCAGCTCACGGCCACCATCAGTGGCGAATCTGCCCACAGCTTCTAAACCCCAGCACCGCCGTCAAAACACTGAAACCCCATTGACCGGAGCGGTGAAGTATGGTCAATCGACTACCCCCCCCACCCACCCCCATCGCATCCATACACTCGTACGAAGCGTTGGAAGCAAAAACCTCTTCACCCAATGCGTTGCTAATTAACAATAACTCCCGATTAATTGATAAACAATTGTGTAATTATTACGATTTATTAATTTAGTAGGCGGCGATGACGTCACCGCCTGCCCATTCAACCCGTCAATAAACGCAATTCACGCCGCATTGATTCGACGATTGTCGCGTTAAGATTTAATTGTTTGTGTTTATCTCGTTTTGGTTTGTTAACGATGCAAAAATGTTAATGTTTTAGGTGAATTTGAGGATTTTTTAATCTTCTAATTATCAAGCTCTTACCTCAGTCCCCCAAGTCAGCTGATCGCACACGCGCGGGGGATTCTGGGTGCGGTGGAATCGACTCTCGCGGTAATCGAAACGAATCGACTTCGATTCTGTTTTTCTATTGAAATCGCACACGCACCCAACGCTCACGCCCGTCGAGATTCGATTCTCGTTGACGGTAAGAGAATCGATTTGTTGCGTTGCTTAACGGTAGAGGAATCGATCCCGACTAAGTCACGCCCGATCTGGAATCGACTTCTCAGCTGATTGCGGTGAATTCGAGAAGCGATTCCTGACGTTAAGTCACCTCAATCGATTCCACTATTGACTGCGGCGCAACTAATACGGAATCGATCCGAACACCGTTAAAGAGAATCGATTCCGCTTTATTGTTTATACAAAGTTGTATACCCAAAGAAATCTAAATCTAGTCGACATCTGCGTGATCAATAAAGATTCTGATGCCAAGTGGATTCAACACTCGGAGCGTAATAATCGAATCGACTCCATGCATGACCGGAATCGATACCAATAATCGATTCGTATTTTCTTCGGTTAACCGCGGTGGGAATCGCAGCGCGGGTGGCGAGTCACGTGAAGCAATCGCTGACGTCATCGCTGACGTCAACAGTCACACGCCACAAACCCTCCCCCCCCTCTCTCATGAATATGCTAATTTCCTCCAGCCCCCACCCCTGCACCCCCCAAACCCCCCCCCCCTTTCCCCCCCCCGTGCCTATAACACATTGTCCTGCGGAGGGAGCTGGTAGGAACGTCGGGTTGCTCGGTCAATGGCCTGCAGGGTCAACGGCGGCGTGGTGTATTCCGCAAATATGCCCGACTGTGAGGGCGGGCACAAGCCGGCGTGAGTAGGTGAAACGTTGAGTTTTATAAGGGCACCACGGGGTGACCAGCCCCCCCCCCACCCAGCCCCTCCCCACCAAGCCCCTCCCCACCCTCCCCACCCAGCCCCTCCCCACCCTCCCCACCCAGCCCCTCCCCACCCAGCCCCACCCCTCCCACCCCCCACCCAGCCCCTCCCCACCCAGCCCCACCCAGCCCCTCCCCACCCTCCCCTCCCCACCCAGCCCCTCCCCACCCTCCCCTCCCCACCCAGCCCCTCCCCACCCAGCCCTTCCCCACCATCCCCACCCAGCCCGACCCTCCCCACCCAGCACCTCCCTCTCCACCCAGCCCCTCCCTCCCTCCCCACCCAGCCCCACCCCACCCAGCCCGACCCTCCCCACCCAGCCCCTCACAACCCTCCCCACCCAGCCCCTCCCCACCCAGCCCGACCCTCCCCACCAAGCCCCTCCCTCCCCACCCAGCCCCTCCCCACCCAGCCCCACCCCTCCCACCCCCCACCCAGCCCCTCCCCACCCAGCCCCTCCCCACCCTCCCCTCCCCACCCAGCCCCTCCCCACCCAGCCCTTCCCCACCATCCCCACCCAGCCCGACCCTCCCCACCCAGCACCTCCCTCTCCACCCAGCCCCTCCCTCCCTCCCCACCCAGCCCCACCCCACCCAGCCCGACCCTCCCCACCCAGCCCCTCACAACCCTCCCCACCCAGCCCCTCCCCACCCAGCCCGACCCTCCCCACCAAGCCCCTCCCTCCCCACCCAGCTCCTCCCTGCACGACGGACAGACGGACACAAGAATCCCTTGTGGGCTGGTGTAACCAGGAGGTTCCTACCAGTGAAAAGCCACCACAGCATATCATTGTCTCACCTGATGACGTCATCTGATGACGTCACCTGATGACGGACACTTGTGTTGCGACCGAAACGTCGTGTTTTTATTATTTTTTTCTACCCACGTGACTTCACCGAAAGAACCAGAGACGAGAGATAAAATATTGACTTGCAGAAAATAAACAATTACATGTTTTCATTCATGGCCAGTGTTAGCGTTCATTAAATAACCCTGTGTGTCCTGACTTTTGTGCCACCTATGTGGGTATGTAAGTCTACGTGGGTATGTAAGTTTACGTGGGTAAGTTTACGTGGGTATGTGTGTCTCTGCTACTGGCAAAGGAGGTTCCAATGGTGTAAATGCTTGACCCCGAGCTCTCGTACTCTGATGGTGCGTTGTCTTTGAGTTGTGCGCCTTTTGGCGTCATCTGGTCCAACACCATGTGAGACTAGGCTCTAAAGAAAGCTGTCTCGGGTGTGGACCAATCAACTTCAAGAACAGTGCATACATTATCAGAGTTGTGTTTTTTTATTTGCATTCCGACCGCAGGTATTGTGGTCAATGCAAACATGACTCCTTGTAAAAAAAGGTGTCAGTTTTGTTGCCAGATAGAAGGGTAAAAACACAATTATCATATTCTGCTACTGGCAAATGGGGTTCCAATTGTGTAAATGCTTTACCCCGAGCTCTCATACTCTGATGGTGCATTGTCTTTGAGTTGTGCGCCTTTTGGCGTCATCTGGTCCAACACCATGTGAGACTAGGCTCTAATAAAAGCTGTCTCGGGTGTGGACCAATCAATTTCAAGAACAGTGCATACATTATCAGAGTTGTGTTTTTTTATTTGCATTCCGACCGCATGTATTGTGGTCAATGCAAACATGACTCCTTGTAAAAAAAAAAGCTGTCAGTTTTGTTGCCAGATTAAAGGGTAAAATTTTTTTTTTTAAATCATATTTTGCTACCGGCAAAGGAGGTTCCAATGGTGTGAATTCTTGCCCCTGTGCGGGTCCGTGTGGGCCTCTCTCCAGCCACACATCAACATCAGCAGCAGCAGCAGCATCACACAACACGAGGTTATTACAACGGTATTAATTTAATTACACTTTGCAACAACGACAAAAACATTTTGTTTACGGATGTGATCGACAGGACGAGGCTTAACCATTCAAAAAAAGAAACATTCAGCACCGACACAAAGCTAAAGACACAGCCCCCCCCCCCCACCCCCGTGTAGCCTCAACAGACTGTTAGGGCAAGTGCTGTTAGCGAGTAGCCGCGCCTATGAAGGCCGGCACGGACACACGAGGGGGTGGGTGGCCAGCACCACGCCGCACTAAGTACTCACTTGAGGCTGAGTTGACCTAGGGGAGGCCCAAGACCTATTCAGATAATCATCACTGGTGTTGGTGACCGTGGGCAGGAATCGGTACGGGTAGGGTACGGGTATCGGGTACCCGGTTGCGACCTCTGGGTAGAAGCCACGTTGCAGGCGCGGGTGGGTTGATTCTGGGAACTTGAATTGTGAGAAGAGACAAGACGTTGGGAAATGAGTGACAAACGGTGACTCGCCAGTGACTCACGGCCTACCCGTACCCGGCCGCACCAGGGTCGCAAACGGGTACCCGTACCCGGCCGGGTACGGGTAGCCGGGTATCGGGTAGGGTACGGGTATCGGGTACCCGGTTGCGACCTCTGGTACACACCGCCGGCCATCGGTGAGGGGCCGTTGTTGAGCGGCCGCCTTTCGGAGTGGATCACGTGGCGATGTAGATGATGTGGACAATGAGACGATGAGGATGACGATGGTGATGATGGTCATCGCTGCCCTCCTCGCCCGAGTCTCAAGACCCGTTGGCCAGGAGGCTCGTGCCACACGCGCGAGGGTCACGCCACATTGCTGGGATGTTTGGCCGTGAATTGAATTTCCATTCATGGAGTGGTTGTGGGTCTCTGTGAGAGTCTACGGGTCGTTCCTGTATGTCTGTGGGTCTCGTCTCTGTGACTCTACGGGTCTCTATGTGGGTCTACGGGTCTATATGTGGGTCTACGGGTCTATGTGTGAGTCTATGGGTCTCTATGTAGGTTTATGGGTCTCTGTGTGAGTCTATAGGTCTCTGTGTGAGCACATGTGTCTCTGTGTGGGTCTATGGGTCTCTGTGTGAGTCTATGGGTGTCTGTATGAGTCTATAGGTCTCTGTGTGATGAGTATATGTGTCTCTGTGTGGATCTATGGGTGTCTCTGTGAGTTTATGGATATCTGTGTGAGTCCGTGGGTCTCTGTGTGAATATTTGGGTCTCTGTGTATCGGTAGAGGTCCCTGTGTGAATCTATGGGTCCCTGTGTGAATCTATGGGTATCTCTGTGACTCTATGGGTCTCTGTGTGAGTCTATGGGTCTCTGTGTGAGTCTATGGGTCTCTGTGTGAGCACACGTGTCTCTGTGTGTGTCTATGGGTATCTCTGTGAATCTATGGGTCTCTGTGTGAGTCTATGGATCTCTTTGTGAGCACGTGTCTCTGTGTGGGTCTACGGGTCTCTGTGTGAGTCTATGGGTCTCTGTGTGAGTCTATGGGTGTCTGTATGAGTCTATAGGTCTCTGTGTGAGAACATGTGTCTCTGTGTGGGTCTATGGGTGTCTATGTGGGTCTATGGGTCTCTGTGTGAGTGTATGGGTCTCTGTGTGAGCCTACGGGTCTCTGTGTGAGTCTATGGGTCTCTGTGTGAGTCTATGGGTCTCTGTGTGGTGAGTCTATAGGTCTCTGTGTGATGAATCTATGGGTCTCTGTGTATCGCTAGAGGTCTCTGTGACTCTGTGGGTCTCTGTGTGAGTCTATGGGTCTCTGTGTGAGTCTATGGGTCTCTTTGTGAGCACACGTGTCTCTGTGTGGGTCTACGGGTGTCTGCGTGAGCCTATGGGTTAATGTAACTCTATTGGTCTATGAACGGCTCTCTCGCCTGGTTAAATAAAGCACATGAATCACAAGAGGCAGTGAATCTCGATTCACTCTCTCTGACATGGTTAAATAAAACAAAAAAGGTAAATTATTATTATTTACTTACAAGAGACGTTGAGTACTCAACGGGCGCTCACGTGGTTAAATAAAGGACTTTACACACATTCACCGAAGCACAAGACTACATAACTCACCGCGTGTGTCACCATTAGGGTAAGAGAGACCCCGTAAATGTTTGGCGACCGCTTCGAATGACTGAGCCACAAACACCCCCACACGGCTGTCACGGAACAAAAGTCAAAAGATTCCCCGCATATACTCTTAACGCCAATTCTAAATGTGGAGGGGAAAAAACCGGAGGACCTGGTGAAAGATCCACGCGACCACCACGGGGAGAGAGAAATCAGAGAGACACCGCAAATTGGAAATATACAGCCAGGCGTCAGGGTCGGGATCGAACCCACGACTTTTTGTATACCGGGCGAGGTAGTTAACATCTCCCAGCTACCAAGGCACCCAGTCAACATCTCCATTTAACTTTTATTAATTTAATTTTTTTACCTACGTGACTTTACCGAAAAAAACCCGAAGGATATGAATCCTTGCAGTCACGAAAGCTTCAAATCTAGAAACATCTCCACGCTCACCAATGGAACCTCATTTGCCAGTAAAAAATATGATAATTGTTTTTTTACCCTTCTATCTGGCAACAAAACTGACACCTTTTTTTACAAGTAGGCATGTTTGCATAGACCACGATACCTGCAGCCATAATGCAAACAAAAAACATAACTCTGATAATATATGCCTTTTGGCGTCATCTGGTCCAACCCATGTGAGACTAGGCTCTCAGGAAAGCTGTCTCGGGTGTGGACCAATCAACTTCAAGGACAGTGCATTATGGCTGCAGGTATTGTGGTCTATGCAAACATGACTCCTTGTAAAAAAAGGTGTCAGTTTTGTTGCCAGATAGAAGGGTAAAAAACTAATTATCATCTCCAGGCTCGTAGACAGGAGATGAAGGCAGTACAGCAAGTGGGATGATTCCCATCCGTACGGTGATTGAGCGTTTCTCACCCCCCCATGCACCATCTCACACGATGTGTTGTTCTCTGCGGGTCCTCCCAGTTTCCTCGTCCGTAAGGAACTCGCTCTTCCGATATCAGGAAGCCCCGCGGGGATTTGCGGCACTTTTAGATCATCATCCAGATTGAAAACTCATTTAGAACCTTTCGATTTAAAGCTTTCGTGACTGCAGGGATTCATCTTCTTGGTTCTTTCGGTAAAGTCACGTAGAAGGGAAATAATAAAATAATAAAAATAAAACATAATAAAATACAATTCTCACGACGTTTCGGCCACAACGCAAGCAGTCGTCCTCAGGTGAAGAACAGGTCTGTCGGAAAGACAGCGTCTGAATGATGATGCGTTGTGGCCGAAACGTCGTGAGAATTATTTTATTATGTTTTATTTTTATTATTTTATTATTTCCCTTCTACGTGACTTTACCGAAAGAACCAAGAAGATAATTTGGAACCGTTTCAGTTTGCCGCCCTTCCCTCCGCACCTCCGATTACGTGGTCGGTGTGAAATAAGTTCAACGTGCATATACATTAGAAAGCCACAAGGCGCTATGCACTTTGAAATCGTCAAGATTGACAAATTCATTTCTTTAGAACTGCTTCTTAAGGTCTTTGTAAGTTTGTCATCCTTACCCTCGCACCTCCGATTAGCACGCACGGTGCGAAAGAATTACAACGTACACCCTTATCGAACCGAGTTGGCCGAACATCCAAACACAGGACCGCAGATCTTGGGCAATCGTCCGCCGCCCATGCTGCGGTGGCTGAGATCCGCTGGTCGCCCACGTGGTCAAAGTGCGTGGCGCGTTCCACATTCCCTCCACGGCGTTTTAAATCTGCACCTTTTCCTCTTTTGAAAATAACAAAAAAATCAAATCAGCTAAATTTCATTTTCCGAGACCCATTTACCCTAATATTGACACACGCCCTGCTCGGCAAATGCTTACATTGCGCCGAGTCAGCGATTATTTGCTTACAAATAAAAAAAAACCGACGAACCACAATATACAGTGACGGTGATATTAAAAATAATAATACTCGATTAACCGTTACAAAAATAAAGTTCATTTTAAACGCGCGCGTAGGTACCGATCCAAACACCTATCTCTCTCGCTCTCTAGACAGGAGTTGAATAAAACCGCGGCTTTCAAGGAAGAACACCCATGCATATCGCAAAGACTCTACGGGAAAATTTCAATTTAAAGCTTCTTTCGTGACTGCAGCAGGGATTCATCTTCTTGGTTCTTTCGGTAAAGTCATGTAGAATGGAAATAATAAAATAATAAAAATGAAACATAAATAATTCTCACGACGTTTCGGCCACAACGCAAGCAGCCGTCCTCAGGTGAAGAACAGGTCTGTCGAGAAGACAGAGTCCGAATGACACACCACCAGGCTTGGAGCGTCTATTTAAGCTGGGATGGAGGGGGGAAGAGCGCCTTGACAAAATAATTTTCATATCAAGAGGAATTTAGCATATTTATGGGAAAAAAATTATTATGTTTTATTTTTATTATTTTATTATTTCCATTCTACGTGACTTCACCGAAAGAACCAAGAAGAGGAACTCTACGGGAAGTTGACCGGCACCCCCACGTTACGAGCAGATGGGGGGCTCACTCATTAACCCCGCGATCAACGTGCTCCGGTTTACTCCAATAGCAACACGAGATTTCCATTCGTATCGGATCGACTCTACGGATAGTCGGCCGATAGCAACGCCACTCCACGCGAGAGAATCTTGTCTCTGAACGGGGCGGTGACCTTTTTGCCTTCGCCAAGTGTACGAAAATAGCAATGCATTTTTTTTCGGCTTTGTTGAAAAGCGCGACCTTTATCGAACACTTGCCGCATTGTCGCCCGGGGCCAGTGTCGAATGATCCCAGTAGCAAAAGTAGCTACACAAGTAGCTACGGGCCCCGCAATTTCAAGGGCCCCCGCGCTAAACGCTTTCAAGCTATCAATTCGGGTTCAGTGATTCTGCACTTGCTCTATTGCTATAGTACTATACCGCCCTTCAACTTTTACGAACGACCGTGTGTTTCAGGTTTAGCGGTTTGTCGTATTATCTGGCTGTGTAGCAAATTAAACAATACAATTTACTTTACGATGCAAGTGAGAAATGTACGTGTTTTAATATTTATGTTTTAGATTTGAAGCTTTCGTGACTGCAAGGATTCATACGCTTAGGTTTTTTCGGTAAAGTCACGAAAGCTTCAAATCTCGAATATGCTAGAGGTCCCGTACTAGCTTCATCCTTCACTGTCTTAACCACGGGAGGTGGGCTGTGTTGTATATGTCGGGTTATGAAATTTTTATAAAAAATAATAAAAATTAATAAAAATTGGAAAAATGCGTAAAGCGTGGAATTACGCTAATGTATGTAATTTTCTGCATAAAATTATGATAATCACGGAGATAATCGTATTAATTTATGCGAATGCTTGCGATTATGTCAATGTGTGCAGTCATGATAATCAGGCTTAGCTTCGTTATCCAGAGTTGTATCACGCGATTTGGTCTCGTAGGGAGACGCTGCGCTAACCGGCCACTGACTGCTGAGGTCACGGGTTCGATCCCTGCATCTTGAGGGGGGGGGAGGGCATCTTTCTCAAGGAGGGGGGAGGAAAGTGGGATTGTAATGGCCGTGTCAGAGGGATGTTTGGAGAAGCAAAGTTTGAGCGGCCGTGCACTTTTGAACGGTAAACCACGTGACTGAAATTGAAACGGACGGACCGCTGCAAACTCCGGTTCGAAACGTCTTTTTTGTTTCTTCTTCACACAATCAAGTTCGTTGTTGTTGTTGTTGTTTTAAAGTAAAAACAACAAATAGTACAAGAAACGAACAATTACACGGTTTAAACGTAAAAAAAAACATTATTACATTGTACAGTTTCTCATTTCATAGTATAAAATAGCTCTCTCACTCGCACGGCACCCGCTTGCGTACACATAGAAAACGATTAAAAACAAACGCACCGGAACAATTATATTTACAATTGGCCTAAATTTAAGTGATAGGTCAAAGTTCAAGGGTTATAGGTATGAATGGCGAGCGAGTTTGTCTATAGATATGTAAGTACTGCGACTCTACCGGTCTACCGGACCGAAATGCCTCGTCTCTCTATCCCGTCGTAAGAAAAGCCTGAGTTTGTTCCTTTTACCCAAAAAAAATGTCCCTTTACCCTCGATGGCCACAGATGCTGAGCCTTTTTTCCGTACCCAAGATGGCTGCTTGTAAAACACTTCCTTACCCAAGATGGCCACCAGATGCTGAGCCTTTTTTCCCTCACCAAAGATGGCCACCAGATGTTGAGCCTCTTTTCCTGACCCAAGTTGGCTGCTCGCAAAAACTCTTACTTGCCCAAGATGGCCACCAGATTGAGCCTTTTTTCCCTTACCCAAGACGGCCAAGAACGCTGAGCCTTTTTCCCTTACCTAAGATGGCCACCAGATACTGAGCCTTTTTCCTTGCCCAAGATGGCTACTCATAAAAAATGTCCTTAACCAAGAGTGCCACCAGATGCTGACTTTTTCCCCCCCTAACTAAACATGGCCTCCAGATACTGAGCCCCCCCCCACCCACGTACCCAAGATGGCTTGCTCATTACATATTCTTACCCAAGTTGGCAGGGCAGATGCCGAGACGTTTTCCCTCACCCAAGATGGCTGCTCATTGCAACTGCCTTACCCAAGATGGCCATCACAAAAGCTGAGACTTTCCCCTTACCCAGTATGGCTGCTCTATGTAACTGGCTTACCCGCCACGATGGTTGAAGATAACCGAGACTTATACGATATGGCAGCCTTCTGCAACTGCCATTCCCTTACCCGAAGATGGCTAAATGTAGAGTAAACTGGTGGCATTTCCTTGCCTAATATGGCCACCCTTATAAGCCATCACAGGTAGGAAGGGGAAACATGTGTTCCGTCTGAAAAATGTTTGCGGGAAAAAAATGTGCATTAACGGGTGAGAACGCGCGGTTTAGCATCTCAAGCAAAGGACATTTAAAGCAAAGAAGGACAGCCCCGCCCATCGCAATCCGGCACTTTCCATTAACCAAGATGGCCACGCTTTTGTAGGGCGAAACCGTTTGCCTCGCCTAAAACGGAGGAGGGCGGCAGTGACAGAGAAGGCCCCCAGCACAAGGGTTTCCACCTGGTCCTGGTGTTCTAATGGATCATTGTCCTCTTGTTGAGTGAGGGTGAGTGAATTGGTAAGTTGACGAGTGAGTGGGTGGATGTATGGGTGAGTTGGTGGCTGGGTAAGTGGGTTACAATGAGCGAACAGGTGAATGAATTAGGTGACTTGGTGGATGAGTGAGCGGGTGGGTGATTTAGTGACTGGATGAGTGAGTGGGTGAGTAATCCAGCTAGCGAGTGAGTGGGTTGCCACCCATCATGGCCTTTCCAGGGACGTCGTTTTGTTGAGCCGGGCAGCTGAGGTCCTGGGAAGACCGTTCAGTCTTCCTGGGACATTCAAAGTCCCGGTGGGTTTTCTTTCTTTCTCAGTTGCTTCATAACAAGAACAATAATCCGCATTCACATGTAGTGCTGTTTTCCCCTCTTCCGCTATTGTGAGATATTCCTCTTCTCCATGTTCCCATGCTATGTACCCGGGTTTTTTTTTTTGTGTACCTCAGAAGCGGCAACAACCCTGCTCCAATCCGATAAGGAAAAACGGCCGTAAATGACTGCCGGCGGGATTAAATGGCCACGGGAAATAAACAAAATGGCCGGCATCGGTGCTAATGGCCGCCAGCGGTACCAAAATGGCCGTCAGGTTTGCTAAAATTCTGCCGCTTAAAAACAGGAATTCATAAAAATGGGCCGTCCCCGGCACAAAACCGAGAAAACGTCGCCACAAGGCGAAGGCAACGTTTGAAGCAATCCTGCTGGAGTGCGCGCGACTGCGAATGCATCATCGGCCTTCAGATATCGGAAGACAACAAGCCTACTGCGGCCGCCAAACAGCGCTAATAGGGCCGCCGTTTTTACTATAATGTAAAAAAGAAAAGTGGCCACCAGCGGTGCTAAAAAAAACGGGTTCCCGCGGTACAAAAAATGGCCACCAGTGGGTACAAAGTTGGCCCGCGGGAGGTTTCTGTACGAGAGAGACACCTGGGGCTTTCGCGGGATCACTGTTGCTGGTGCTGCTGATGCTGCTGCTGCTGTTGTTGATGCTGCTGCTGCTGCTGTTCGGCCTCCTCCTGTAGCAGCGGGGGCCTGTGCCCAGGCGAGGGGGAGGATGAGGCCTGCGTCGCTAGGCCCGAGTCGCAGGACACACCGCCCCTCCTCTCGCCGTCGCTGTCCGCGGTTGGGAGGCCGTCGCCTGCAGGGAAGAGTTGGGAAAGAGAGGAGTTCAGGGCGCCGTGGTGGCTAGGAGATGTTAACTCTCTCGCCTGGTACGCAGGAGGTCGTGGGTTTGATGCCTACCCTGGCCTGTATATTTGGAGTTTGCGGTGTCTCTCTCCCCATGGTGGTCGCGTGGATTTTTCTCCTGGTCCTCTGGTTTTCCCCCTCCACATTTAGAAACATGCATGTACAGTATTTTGCTGATATAAATTTCTATGTGTACCTGGGGAGGCTGAATGCACCGTGCCACCTCTAGGTAGGCTCAGCCTCAAACGCTCACTCACCTGGCTCTGTGTCTGTGTCCCCTAACGAGTCGATGGTTGGGTCTGCGGAGCTCCGTGATGGGGCCCTCTGCTCCTCCATCGTGGGGATCTCCTGTGTACATGCACACACACACACGCGCGCGGGTGTAGATACAAAGACAAAGATCCCCCGTATAGCCTTAACAGACTGTAGGGGCAAGTGCTGTTAGCGAGCACCTATGAAGGCCAGAATGGTACACGAGGGGTGGGTGGCCAGCACCACGCCCGACCGCCTTTGTCTCCCCAGTGGCGATGTTTATACACCGCACCGGGTACCCATTTGAGGCTGAGTCGACCTAGGGGAGGCCCGGAACCGGTTCATATAATCGTCACTGGTGTTGGCCGTGAACGGGAATCGAACCCGGGCCGCTGGGTTCATAGCGCAGCGTAGCGCTAATCACTACACTACCGCTCCCCACACACACGTACACACACAACGACAGACACACTCAAACACACCCACCCGCTTAATGGCCCACCCATCCAATCGTTCACCCACCCACTCGCTCGCCCACCCACTCGCTCACCACCAACTCACCCAATCACCGGCTCAATCACCCACCTACTCACTTGCGCACTGACTCATTCACGAGGTTCACCCACTCACTCAATTACTGACCCTACCTCACCTACTCACCCACCCACCCCATTCACTCACTCACCCACTCACTCACCTACCCACCCACCGACTAACCCACCCAATCACTTACTCAATCACCCACCAAACTCACGCACTCACCCACCCACCCAATCACTCACCCACCCAATCACTCACGGAATCACCCACCCATTCACCCACCCACTCGCTCACCCACCCACTCACTCACTAACCACCAACTCACCCAATCACTGACTCAATCACCCACCCACTCACTCAATCACTGACGCTAACTCACCTACTCACCCACCCCATTCACTCACCCACTCACTCACCTACCCACCCACCGACTAACCCACCCAATCACTGACTCAATCACCCACCAAACTAATGTACTTACCCACCCACCCAATCACCCACCCACCCAATCACTCACGGAATCACCCACCCATTCACCCACCCACTCACTCACCCACTCACTCACTCACCACCAACTCACCCAATCACTGACTCAATCACCCACCCACTCACTCAATCACTCACCCTAACTCACCTACTCACCCACCCCATTCACTCACCCACTCACTCACCTACCCACCCACCGACTAACCCACCCAATCACTGACTCAATCACCCACCAAACTCATGTACTTACCCACCCACCCAATCACTCACCCACCCAATCACTCACGGAATCACCCACCCACTCACCCACCCACTCGCTCACCCACCCAGTCACTCACCCACCCAATCACCCACCCATTCTCCCACCCACTCGCTCACCCACCCAATCACCCACCCATTCACCCACCCACTCGCTCACCCACCCACTCGCTCACCCACCCACCCACTCACGGAATCACCCACCCATTCTCCCACCCATTCACCCACCCATTCACCCACCCACTCGCTCACCCACCCAGTCACTCACCCACCCAATCACCCACCTATTCACCCACCCACTCGCTCACCCACCCAGTAACTCACCCACCCAATCACCCACCCAATCACCCACCCACTCGCTCACCCACCCACTTGCTCACCCACCCAATCACCCACCCAATCACCCACCCAATCACCCACCCAATCACCCACCCATTCACCCACCCACCCACTCGCTCACCCACCCAGTCACTCACCCACCCAATCACCCACCCAATCACCCACCCAATCACCCACCAAATCACCCACCCACTCGCTCACCCACCCACTCGCTCACCCACCCAGTCACTCACCCACCCAATCACCCACCCAATCACCCACCCAATCACCCACCCATTCACCCACCCACTCGCTCACCCACCCACTCGCTCACCCACCCAGTCACTCACCCACCCAATCACCCACCCAATCACCCACCCAATCACCCACCCAATCACCCACCCAATCACCCACCCAATCACCCACTCATTCACCCACCCACTCGCTCACCCACCCACTCGCTCACCCACCCAGTCACTCACCCACCCAATCACCCACCCAATCACCCACCCAATCACCCACCCATTCACCCACCCACTCGCTCACCCACCCACTCGCTCACCCACCCAGTCACTCACCCACCCAATCACCCACCCAATCACCCACCCAATCACCCACCCAATCACCCACCCAATCACCCACCCAATCACCCACCCAATCACCCACCCAATAACCCACCCATTCTCCCACCCAATAACCCACCCATTCTCCCACCCACTCGTTACCTCCTCCTCGTCCTCCTCCTCGTCGTTTGCTCTTCGAGAGTTGAGAGGTGAAGTCTCGTGCGACCCTTGACCTCCGACCCCGTTGGCCAGGCTGCGCGGAGCCCTTCCCGTCGGCCTAGAGGCGACAGAGATGGGCGCGGGGCAGATGTCGCAAACGGGTTTTGATTCCTTACCCCTCGTACCCGTACCCGGCCGCACCAGGGTCGCAAACGGGTACCGGTACCCGTACCCGGCCGAGATGACTGGCTGATGCACCACCTGTGCCCCCTACTGTGCCAATTCGCTGCGATTTAGCCACCCGGCGCTCCGCTCGTTGTTGTGAGCGTCGCTCCTTCGCCCTCCGTTGTTGTTGGAGGGCGACTGCCTCCAACTGCCCAGTAGCAGCGTCCTTCACGAGCCTCCTCCACAGAGGTCGATCTTGACACAGCTGGTACCGGTTCTTGGCAAATCCCCACTCACACACTCACTCACACACTCACTCACACACTCACTCACACACTCACTCACACACTCACTCACACACACACACACTCACTCACTCAGTCGCTCACCCACTCACTCACTCACACAATCACTCACACACTCACACACTCACTCACACGCTCACTCACACGCTCACTCACACGCTCACTCACACGCTCACTCACACGCTCACTCACACGCTCACTCACACGCTCACTCACACGCTCACTCACACGCTCACTCACACGCTCACTCACACGCTCACTCACACACTCACTCACACACTCACTCACACACTCACTCACACACTCACTCACACACTCACACACTCACTCACTCACACTCTCACACGCACTCACCCACACACACACACACTAACCCACACACACTCACTCACACACTCACTCACACTCTCACTCACACACTCACTCACACACTCACACACTCACTCACTCACCCACACACACTCACTCACACACTCACTCACACACTCACTCACACACTCACACACACACTCACTCACACTCTCACACGCACTCACCCACACACACACGCACTCACCCACACACACTCACACACACACACTCACTCACACACACACACTCACTCACACACTCACTCTCACACTCACCGGCCATCACTCCGGCTCTCCTGCTGGGGTAGTTCAGTGAAGTCGATGTCCGCCTGGGTCACGAGAAAAGCTCAATGAGGTCAACAGTTCCAGCACTTACACAGAAAGAGGTCACACTGCTTAACGTGTGTACGCGTGTGTATGAGTGCGTGTATATGTGTGGGAGCGGTGGTGCAGCGGTTAGCGCGCTGCGCTATGAACCTGGCGACCCGGGTTCGATTCCCGCTCACGGCCAACACCGGTGACGATTATCTGAACCGGTCCTGGGCCTCCCCTAGGTCGACTCAGCCTTAAATGAGTACCTGGTGCGGTGTGTAAACATCGCCACTGGGGAGACAAAGGCGGTCGGGCGTGGTGTTGGCCACCCACCCCCTCGTGTGCCGTGCCGGCCTTCATAGGTGCTCGCTAACAGCACTTGCCCCTACAGTCTGTTAAGGCTACACGGGGGATCTTTATCTTTGTGTGTGTGTGTGTGTACACGCGCGTGTGTGTGTGTGTGTACGAGCGTGTGTGTGTGTGTGTACACGTGTGTGTGTGTGTGTGTACGAGCGTGTGTGTGTGTGTGTACACGCGTGTGTGTGTGTGTGTACACGTGTGTGTGTGTGTGTGTACACGCGTGTGTGTGTGTGTGTACGAGCGTGTGTGTGTACACGAGCGTGTGTGTGTGTGTACACGCGTGTGTGTGTGTGTGTACACGTGTGTGTGTGTGTGTGTACGAGCGTGTGTGTGTGTGTGTACACGTGTGTGTGTGTGTGTGTACACGCGTGTGTGTGTGTGTGTACACGCGTGTGTGTGTGTGTGTACGAGCGTGTGTGTGTGTGTGTACGAGCGTGTGTGTGTGTGTACACGCGTGTGTGTGTGTGTGTACACGAGCGTGTGTGTGTGTGTGTACACGCGCGTGTGTGTGTGTACACGCGTGTGTGTGTGTGTGTACACGAGCGTGTGTGTGTGTGTACGAGTGTGTGTGTGTGTGTGTACACGCGCGTGTGTGTGTGTGTGTACGAGCGTGTGTGTGTGTGTGTACACGCGTGTGTGTGT